>NC_089528.1:2122803-2422803 GCF_963924715.1 Thunnus thynnus
ACACAGGAAACATCTGCTCAAACCACAATGTCGCAGTAAAACATTTTTATTTTGAATTTGAGGACTTCACTGACGATGAAAGTAAAACTCGTGTAAAAACAAGGGTAAGCAATATGGTTGATGCTCATTGACCTGAAAGAACTGATTATAAACTTACACAGCACTATCTTTTAAGTTTTGAGATCTTACAACATTTCACTTCTTTAGATTCAAGCATCCACATGCCGCTCTTAAAGTTGTACTTTGTTGGACATCTGCAGAAACCATAAGAATCAAACAACACTGACCATCAACACCTAGAAATATGTTGACTGTCAACACACGCCGGCTGTCATCAACAATTGGTTTTCTGAACAGAGGAACAAGGAAATAAATGTGGCAGGAAATGAATGGCACTTTATCAGACCAATAGAATAAATCATTTCTCCAATTACCAAAAAGTCAAGTCAATTTATTTAACAAATGTTAAATAAAGGTGCTTTACAGAGAGATGAGAATTACAATCAAATAAAAACAGACATAACTAGAAGAGTGCACTCAGAGTGCAGATCTCTGCCAGCTGTGTACAGTCAAGATGGCAGCGAAAATAACAAAAACAGGGATTTATTCATCTGGTACCATACCTAACTTTAGTGGACTATAACATATCGGGTATGGAATTAATCTGCAGATGCTCTGGTTCAAGATGAGACCAAACTTTTCTATGGATGTCAGTTTTTGAGAAATGACAAAGGCCAAAATGTGGCCAGCAAGAGACTAAGTAAGCCTTGTTTTTAGCCAAGCCGATTGCCGGAAATGCCTTCTGCTATGTCGTAACGCGTATTGTAAAATGGTGAGGACTGCTGACAAGATGAAAGTGTAAACTTAACGATAGGCTCATACGGATAGGTTTTTCAAATGTTGTGAATCACAACAACCACGAGAGGTCCTTGAGCATACAGTTATAAATGTGCACAAAAAATATTAGGCTGATGAGTCCAGTAGTATGCAAGATTAGCAGCAGACAGATACATACACACTCATACACATACACACACACCAATAAATGCATGATCCCCTGCAGGCCTACTCCTAACGGAGATAACTATGAGGATAAAAAAAAAAATTAATAAAAGTGTTGAATAAAATAAATCTAATTTTGATAAAATGATATAAAAAGATCAAGACCACGCTCAGAGCACAAAGAAAAGCTCAGAATTGTAAACCAAAAATTAGGCAGCGTTCAGTAGTATTCAGGGTGTGTTCACTACACCCTGACATCATTTTAGTGTGAAGTGCAACATTTTCAGCTTGGGGTTAAGTTACTCTGACTCTAAAATGAAGACACTTTTAGATACTATATGCCTATTGAGGTATCACTGATTGCTTATGGAAAGAAGTATGGTGTTACCTTCTTCGGACTGGACCTCTGAAGGAAGGATCAAACTTGTGTGGTTCACCTGTAAAAGACAAAAATGAGAAAAAGCTTTAATCGATTTAATCTGAACTGAATCTGATCAACACCTGGAGAGAGGAGAGGATCATTGTTAACGGTGGATGAGGTGTCTAGCAGGTGGTAAGATGACTTGTCACAGTCAGGTAACAGATGTTCAAAACAGAAACTGGTCTGCTCTGTTATTTCACATCTCAAGCCTGTGTGTGAATGTGTATCTGCACCTGCAAAAAAAAAAAAAAAAAATCCACGAGATGGAGCACTACATGTTGTTTGTCAGGCAGAGGACCCCACTCAGGATCACCTGTTCTTCAGAAATGAATGGGAATGAGGTGCCTGCTGGGTGTCAAGCCCATAAAGTGGATTTAGCATCTGTCCAACATTTAATCTGATAATAATGGAAGCTGTGTATTTTGCCACATTCGGAATAACATGAACATGCCGAGCATGGACAGGTGGACAGTGGAGAAGTGGATTATGTTGTAGGAATGGTTTGAGAAGTTTATGTGGCTTTGATACTTTGCTAAATTGTAAAACTAGGCCTCCACTGGAATCCAGAGAAGCAGCGTGAATCCAAACTGTTTAATACCACCTGTGGAATGTTCTTTTGACTGAACTCTGTTCCCAGTTCAATTTTACTCCCAGCATGTCGGGGTGTGTTCTATGGAGACTCAAGTGAGCCACTGAAATAATTAGAGACTTTTGAAATGTTTAATTATAACCAATTAATAAACTGATTTATTAAAAATAAATCAATTTACACTAACTTATCCATTATAAAACTTTAAGTAAAAAACAAACAAACAAAAAAAAGTACAAACGAATAATAAAAAGGTGACATTTCCCAATTCTGTTTTCTTACTCCTTACAGAGCAGCAGATCTGTGGGTTGGACTTGATCAGCTCTTCAGCGGTACTGTGCACCTATAGTTTTACTATTGTTGGAAGTTAAACAAATGCTTTGCTCAGCTCAGTAAGGTAAAGTAAAGTCAGTGAGGCTTTTGTGCTCATCAGATTGGATAATATATCCAGCATCTATGGAAATGTTGGGATGTTCAAATACTGGATTATGGTTTTGTAGATGTGGCAGATAAGAATTTACAAAAATAATTTGATTTTCCAGAAGCATCATTTTATTCCCTTTCAGAGTTATGCAATTATATTCTTTGTGTTCCATTTTCTTAACACATAATTTATTTTGGCTATGTTGCTAAAGTTATTACTGTGGAGAATATGCAGCCAGAGTGTAGATAATACAAATAGGTAATGGAGGTTCTTTTTCTGGGTTGATCGTGTGTCGATCTATTGGTAATGGCTCAGGGCTCTAGTGGGGGTTAACGCGCTCCTCTCCCTCACTCAATAGAGACAGGTGAAGGCAGGTGTTTTAAGTTAATTACTGTACACAAAGCACTAAGAACTTAATGACACATATTGTTGATAATTGTTACTCTGTCATTGTTGTTCACTCTGAGAGAAAAAGGTGAATTTTGTACTTCTATGTTGTTAAAGAGTTTCTGGCTAACTCCGTCACCGTTTAAGCTAGCTACTGCTATTGTCTCGCTCTAGCGTCTGACTGTTCCAACATTTTTTGCATTTAAGCTTGTCACCGAGATATTTTCTGTAAGGTGCTTAAAATTGTTACAAGTAAGTAACAAGTACTGACTGTAACAAGTCAGTCTATGTATCAGCTAAAATACGTAAGTTAAAAGGGTAAATATATTTCATCTAAGTTACAGTCTATGTTGTACACTGGTTAAAAATATAATTTACAATATTCAGAAAAAACATAGGAGGATAACTTCCAGCAGTCTCAGGAAACTGTGGTCCTGAGACTTAGTGTATTCATAGGGGGAAAATGTATGAATTTGGTTGTACTGTATATAATTAAGACTCAACACAGATGAGTGAAGACGAGAGCAGTGTACCGGTTTCTTCATCCCTCTCCCCTCACTATTTTCCCTGTTTTAAGGGCACAACATAGACAGAAACATCATAAATAAATATACCAGCAGTAACCAAGACAGTTCTCTGGGTTGATGGGTGGCAGGGTGAAGATGGGGATTCAGACTGTCCATGTTTGTCTTTGCTTGGAAGACCAGAACTCAGCCTCTGGTGGAAAGCCTGATGGTTATGTTGAATGGTTTGTGTGAGTACTGTACAGCTGATGTGTGGAAAAGAAAACTAGGTTGAGTATCCTGGCACACACACTATCAATGCAGTTATCCCACTGAATCACACAGGTGTTCTTATTATATGCAAAAAAAAAAAAATCAAAAAAGCTTTTGTAAAAGCAACAAGACAGTTTCTACCTACGTATGTTTTGCACGTATTTACAAGAACAATGAGTTTTCTAAAAAGGGCCAGGAGACACCCAAAGGTTTTTATTACTATATCAGACTGAGACTGATCCAGATTAATCAAGACCCCCATTGCTTCCTACCCCTCCTCTGCACTGAAAAGACGTTTCTTTTTTTATTTATGTGATTTATTCATTTTAGAAAATCAGAAAATACAGCTGTTATCTTAAGTAGGTACTACAAATGACAAGATCATCATCATAATCATCGTCACTGACTGTTATTCCTCATTTTCTGTCTTGTTGTTAATCATCCCATGAAGAACCCTGACAATCCCACCAGTGTTATACCTCCTATCCTCATAAGTCGGTCCTTGTAGTTTTTCTACAAGGAGGGACTCAACCAACTTCTCTCTGCTTTTGAAATGAATTGTCTTCTTCCATCCTGTGTGTGTTTGTGTGAGCAGTATTATGTTAAGAACACAACCGAATAAACACACTAAGCTCATGTGATGACACCTGCTGCACTCGCTGGACAAAAACAGTGGAGTAAAGTAAGTGGGCTCTTAAGCTTGTTCTCTTTTGTGAACAATAATAAAGTTGGTATTGGTTTTGTGCAATCTTTGAATTGTGCATCAATAGGACATCAACACCTAAATGTCAACAAGACCATTTTTACACTGGGGTGAGGTGGGAAAGTTAGTATATCGATCAAGGCTAATCAAAATATCAGCATCATTTCCATCTAAAGTTTCTGTTTACAGTCAGTGTTTTTCACAAATGTGTGTCCATGTCGAATACCTTTCCTTTCTCATAAAACCTGCAATGTTTACATCCATGTTTACTTGCTACTAGTCTTTTTCTTTTTCTTTTTGCTGGTAAATCAGTGAAATAGTGTGAAACTATTGGCAGGAATGTGTAATGTATTACTGTTAGTCATTCACAAATGATCAACATCCACAATCAATGTTTCTGTAATTGCAGCACAATTTTTCATGCAGCATTATGTGTTGTCAAATTGGTTCATGTTTTTCTTTATTTTGTAACACTTAAATAAACATTTAACATACTATAATGCAGTCATAAGCACATAAGGGCATTTTCAAGTGTTTAGTAATGTACAATATTTGTCATCAATGATAACTTCTCATATGAAGACATATTTTACATTATTACAACTGTGTTTAACTATATTGTCATTCACTATCTGTTTATACAGCAGCCGCCTAGGGGTGCCCACAGGAGTAGTTCTAATTGTTGACAAATACATAAATTAACTCTTATATCTGCTCATTTTCAATCTAATTCAACTTGAAAATACTTTATTTGTCCCTCAAAGATCAATTTGAGGCAAGCATGTTTGCAAACAGAAGTATACAAAAGTCTGAGGACAATTTATCCACACACACACAAAAAAATTTGCCTTTGTTGGCGCTTTGTTACAGTCTCCTGTAGATCAGTAAAATAGTAGCGGGACTGTGTACATGCACGAGATGAATAAAACGGAGACCCACTCATCATAAACTGCTCCATAGCTCTACGATGGAACCTAGGGTATCTTAAACTAAAGACTAAAAGGTTTTCATATGTTGAAGTTAAAATTTACATTACACTGTAACTGTATTTAAAATGCAGCATAACTGGTGACTGTAACAGCTTTTCAGGACCTGCACAAACCTTGCATAATGCAATGTGTTGTCTGTGTCACACTCTTTGCTTTGAGAGTATATTTGGAGCAGCTGAGGTTTACAGCTGAACATGTAAATGAGACTCAGAACGAGTGAAGGAGGGAAGAGAGAGAATGAATAACTGAACATGTTTCTCCTTCCTCCCTCCTTCAGAGAGATGCTGAGTGTTCTTGAAGATGAAGATATGGAAATGAGACGACGCTTGTCAAGATTTAAACATCAGATGCACCGTACTTCATATTCACACCCACGCACACACATACGCTCAAAGTAATATGCATGCACACACACAAACACCACAGGAGCATGCGTACGTGATGAAAGAGAAAATCCACACACTTTCTCTCAAGTTTACATCTCGGGGCTAACAGGAAATGCTTAGAGGGAGGACAACACTGCATCCTCTTTCATCCTCCTGCTTCCTGTCACCCATCAGTCATGTCTCTTATGTAACTTCCAATCAGAGTCTCAGCAGAGGACTTCCTGTCTGACAGAGCAGCAGGCTAGCAGAAGCTGTGCCTATTGCCAGTGCATTTAACTGAATTTTCTTCTCTGTCTTATTTTTCAACAGCATTTCATTTATTTCATTATTCCCATGCTTTATTCCTAATTCTGTCCCTGATGTGTGTTCCATCTACGCACAAAGTGACAGATAGCTAACAAACAGGATTCAGAGAAATTGAACACAGGGGTAAAGTGGAGGTGTTTTACTAAGTCCTCTTTTCTCTCCTTTCCTTTTAAAACTGCAATAAATGTGAAGTTTGCAATGTTTTGGTTACAAACTGTTCTCAAAATACAGCACAAATGAATTTTCATGGTTTGCAAATAGCCTCCATGCAATGCTACAACAAAAAGCTACATTTAGCTTAGCTTAATATTTTTAACCTTAGCAAATGAAATGATCACAAAGTAGTTTGTTTTTAATCCAAATGTATTAATTCAAAATTATTTATATGCATAATTGCACAAAACACAGAAAAAGTAACAAAACTTACCACGTATAACTTACTTAACAAGCAAGGGCTCTAAAAAACACAAACACAAGGGAAAAAAGGAGAAGAGCTTTCTGTCTGACCCATGGATGTATAGAGAACTGCTGGATACAGTGTTGGAGGCGGGGCTCCGTTCATTCCTATGAAAGTTGCTCAGTGGTGCATGAAGCCAAAAAAGTCACTTCCTGCTGTAAAGAAATTACTTAGATGAAAACATACTGTGCCACATGTGCCCATAGAATGTTCTCACTATAGACTTCTGCTGGTTGAGATGGCTAACTTCTGGTTTAGTACTCTGGCTGACTTGAATGGGGATAAAATGATTCAATCGCACGGCTCTTCTAGACTTTCAAAATGTGATCAGACCAAATGGATCACATTCTGATTGTGAAACAAGTCATTTTGCAGGGGTTGTGATGCTCAAATGTATCCACTTATTTATGGACATCTCTTTCACAATGTAAGTCTATGGGAATAAGTCTTTTTGGGCCAGTGTGCATCACCTGATGTTGTAATTGAGCGGTTTGGCTGCTATGTCAAATTTGCTTCAAAGCAAAAATTCTTGCACACTACAGTCTTTTCCTGGTTGACTTCTAACCTATGAGTCACATGATCTAAACTGACCACTGAGAAAACACTCTACAGTTACCACCATTTTTACAGCAAACTGCCACACAGTGGTGCCAAAGAATATGAATTTGAAGGCTACATGTATGCCATGACACCCCTCTCATATTGCACAATTCAATGAAGTTACAGTAGAGTTAAGATATTTAAAATGTACACTTCACCTAAGCGTTAACTGTTGTCATGTTGGAAATGTTAGAAAGATGCTAACGCAATTTGTTAAGCATCTTTAATCACCAGTCTGTATGAAATGTATACTGTAAAAAAAAATGGCCTAGAAAAATGGCATAGAAGAGCTGTAGGAAAATGTTCTCAGCCTATTGACTTTTTCTAAGCCCTCCCCCAAATAGTGATTGTCCAGTCATAGCTTAGCAGCCATAACAAGGTGCAGTATGTATGCGTTGAGCTGTATAGTATGTAAAGAAATACTCTGCATTTAAACAGCTTGGAGGACCATGCCATTTTATCACCTTTCCAAAACCACAAACGGAAGAGCAAAAGTGTGAAGAATGGATTTGATGGTGTTTTTGTCTGCTGTAACATGAGCAGCTAACATTAAGATGCCTGGCTAACTAGGTAACTTCTCACAGTAATTATCTAGCTACCTAAAGGCCAAGAGTTATGTAATTTGATAAATGCATTCATATGGGTTAGGTTATGTTAAACACACACACACACACATCCACTGAGTGGGATACTACCAACCTCTTATCTGAGTTGAAGGACGGGTTCACAGTTTTTCAAGTGTGTCTTAAAACAGCAGTCAGGTGTCCATATGAAGAGTGAAAGAGGTTTTCCTCACTGTAATCATTCCTCCTGTTCATATTGACTATTAAAAGAGACAAAATCCACAGCGTGTCCATAGAGTCATTTAGTTCAAAAATGCATTTAAAAGTTGATATGAAGCTTATATGAGTCTTCAGCAGTCTGAGTTAGTCATATCAAGTGGATATCTGACACATCTACAGTCTTTGTGTTTCCTCAGACAGTGTTTCCCTGTTGAGCTGCGGTAAAAGTATAGTAATAAAAAGAGGGACTTTGGCACTAAAAAGACTGTAACGTTGAAAGATATCTACTTGATTTGACTCATTTGGACCCTGATGCTTCATATTAACTTCAGATAAATTTGGTGTGAGGTGTGCGGAGGTGTGGGCGTGTTTATTTGTGCTTTAGAACATAGCTGCTGTGAAACAATCAGAAAATAACATTTTATTTATCTGATTCACTGCTTTGTTCTGACCAGCACTGCTCCCTCTCTTCATTCACTCTCTAGCTCACTCAACCACTACTGCTCTCTCTCTCTCTCTCTCTCTCTCTCTCTCTCTCTCTCTCTCTCTCTCTCTCTCTCTCTCTCTGGTGTCCTTGCACCAGGGAGGAGGGTCAACTTTGAATGCTGTGTTTACAAACACCAACCGACAAATCTTGCATAGTATACCTTTAAGGATGACAATAGCTGGGTGTTCTGCTCTTTATTGGATTTGGAGACATTTACCTGACATGACTTCACCAAACCCTGCAATACAAGAACAATGCTGCTCTTGTATTTCCCTTATTTCCATGACTACATTCATCAACAGGTGAGAATGCTGACTTTTTACTGAGACATGCAGCTTTAGCCTCAATATCTTAGCATCTTCATACACTGAATTGGCATTATATCATGTATGTAGCCATCAAATACATGTTTAAAATCATTTTTCGCATTCTCATTTTCATGTAAGTCATATAGAATCAATTTTAAAAAATCAGCCACAGATGCAGTTTTCAGTCAACTCACACAGTTAGCATTAATATGCTAGCTGGTTACAGCTAATAAAATCTGCTTGTGACAAGAGTCATTTCAGCTGGTAAAATCAACATCCACTGATGAATGTCAGCAGCCTCCTTTCAGCAGGCAACTAGTGTGTCAAAAATAAAGAAATTAAATTAAATCAAATTTATTAGTGCATATGTGCAGTGCTAGAATGAAAAGCTACATCTGGTGTAGCAACAGTAACTGGGGCATAACAAAGGGTCCATTATCAGCCCACTCCTGCTCCTTTTTATAGACTCTTAGAGTACTTTTAAAAGAACGTTGCTTTATTATTACATTATTATTTTACATATACTAGAGTACCACTGACATGGGAGTTGCTTAACTGAAACTGCAAAGACTTAAGGAATTGTTGCAACGACCAAAAAAATGTGAATATGGTACAGAATTGTCCAACTGGGGTAGATTGTGGCAATTTAGATTCTTTTGTGGTTAATGTTACATTAACTGTACAACAGTTCCTTGTTGACTGTAGTTCTTGATGCTATTTTGCTTCTGAAGGTAGTAAAACACTTTATTATTATTATTATTATTATTGTTATTATCTAGTCAAATGGTTTCATAGTGTGAAAGATGTTACTCACTGTGACGGACCCCCAAAGTCTGTTCTAGCTCATTGTTTTGTTTTTTCAGGACATTTGCTGTATGGTTCAGTCTCATAAACCTGGTATTCAGCAGCAGGCAGCTGTTTTCAGTGAAAAAGCTCTGATAAACCCACTGCACTTCTACATTTAGCAGCTAAAAAGCCAGAATTTTTTTTTCTCAGGAGTTGGTGGAGACCAAACCACCAACCACCAAAGGAGAGTGAATATTGGACTTACATTCATCAGTTGGACACAAACACAACTCCAAATGAATGCTAATGTTTCTCTGTGTCTGCTTGATGTGCGCTAACACTTTAGTCAACTGTGATAATATAATAATATGGCAGGGCTGTGTTTATGTCAACTTGTTATGGAGTCCCCGAAGGTAGACAAAAAAGACAATAATGCAGCCCCCCACTCCTCCACTGGGTTCACAACTTCCTCAGCAACAGACCACAGGCTGTAAGAACAGGCACAGTAACATCCTCAACCATCATCACCAACACCAGAGCCACCTAGTCCCTTTGTTTACATCCTCTACACAAATATCAGTCCTTCACCTATCACCACATACCACACATACTCTGATTACACTGCCATACTGGGATGACAATGACAGTAACTCTGACACTGCCTATTAACACTTGATGGGTGCACAATATCTCATATATGTGAAATGTCTCAAAATTAAGGTGAGAGGAAATTATCTCATGTTGCAAATTTGGTGATTTTTCCTTCCATTTATATATTTACCTTATTCTATACATATATTCTCTTGCTCATCCCTCCCTACATCCTCAACCCATCACATTTCGTGCTTTTTCCTTGCTCCTTGATGCCTTTTCATTCACACACACACACACACACACACACACACACACACACACAGTGTAGTAGTATTTCCAGTGTAGTAGTGGTGATTAATGATTTACAGTCAGATCTCCTCTTCTCTGAACTAGGTCAGTCCTACATCAATCTTCTCTTAATGTCTGTTTCTCTTTTGCTCATTTGTTTTTTTTTCTTTAATTCTCTCTTGTGCACTCTCTTGTGCAATTCATTATACTTCGTTATAAGCAAATTATGTATTGATAGATTGGATAGATTCCTGAGAATACAGGAGTGTTACTGTATATTACAACATTTAATAACATGATGGCTTTAATGCACTTTGATCAGACATTTAGAAAAATAATAATAAAAAAAAGACCTAACAGTGCTTGTACACTCATGAGTAGTGCTTGATCTGAACGCTTTCTAATGAGACATTTCGTTCAGATTGTATGTATTATTGAAAATGTGGATGCTGGTAATGAAGAAACTCAAACATGTACAACCACTGAAACAACTGCATTACTCACCGTACTCTCCATACACAACAAAGCTGGTATAGCCCCTTCATTCATTTCAATGAGACTTGAAATTTTGCCATACAATCATTGCCCAATCAAATGCGTGCAAACACACATTTAATACATCATATTTCACCTTGGTTTGGTATATGCACAGGACGTATTAACCTCTTCTCTCAACCCTCCCACAGGATCAGTCTGCAGAATGAGACTCAGGTTAAGGAAGTTGTTCGGTTGGTTTTGTGCTACTACCTGCACTAGTAAAGAAATGCCTGAGGCTTGGAAGTAGGTATGAGGTATCCTTTAACAATGTATTGTACCTCCAGGTCTATGACCTGTTATGCATTAAGATAAACAGGATGCTCCTCCTAACTGACCTTATTGCCAATTTAGTTTAGTTCTGACTTTCCCTGTGGGCCAAACATCATCTGACTGGAGGGGTACTGACATTCATTGTTCATCTGAATTTTGTAGACTAACGTGCTGCCTATGATCTGGCATATTGGCAACGTATCACCTATTCATTTCACCATTTCACCACTGCACAACTAACAACTTCTAGGATCTCTGAGTTTTTTTTTAAATGAATGCAACCCACAATGACTGAAAGTGACAGTGTTTTTTCAAAACCATTTGTTAAAATGATTTCTGAAAGAGGAATGCTCTGCCATTGCATGAGCATGTCTGCCTTTGTAGATGGCTAGGGAATTGGATGCACTTCTGTGTCTTTATTCTGCTTGGAATGAGGCTATATGGTAATCCCAGTGCTCTTTACCATACTGTGTAGTGCTGCCAACAAGCTCCATAAATGGTCAGTTTTAGATTTGTTTTGGTAAATGTAAAAATGGTCCATAACAGGAGCAATACACAGGCTGAGAGGAAGCACTGTCTGAGAGGATAAGTTCTAAGGAAAGACAGTCCTCCTAAACATAATGCACAAGGAAATATTTAATGGACGCTTGATTTTTGGTTGACATCAGCTCACAACAGTGTTCTGAATTGGATTATTCTTACTTGGAAAACTGCAATAACTGGAAGAAATGGCAAGCATTCTTCCAGTTTGACATTTTTTTTGTAAAAATGCAATTGCTGATTCCACAAATATTGCAGGGACTACTTCAATATGTGTTAAGTATGGAGTTTGCAAAGAGGGATTGAAATTTTGACTGCCAAACTGTCTCCATTCAGAGCAACTCCAGCAACACTATGAGACCAATACATTTGAGCTAGTGGCTGACCCTGATGAAGACCACACGAAAGAAGATGTTTGATGTAAACACACACACTTACGTTGTGGAGTGAGTACTTGTCTGCAAAGGAAGAGAAGCTAAAGATGAGCAGAGCCCAGGGGGTTGCCTGTCAAACAGCCCTGAGTATCACAGAGGATTGTGCTTGTGCATGCGTGCATGCATGCGTGTGTGTGTGTGTGAGAAACGATTGATGAAAAGACAGGAAGAACAGAGAGGTGAGGAGCAGAGGGAAAGATGAGATGGAAATATATTCAGATTATTCAGCAGTAAAAGAGAGAGAGGGAACATGAAGGAGAGATGGAGGAAAGGGGTGAGAGAGGAGGATGGGTGCAAAAGATGGAGAGAGAGAGAAAAGGAAGGCCAGGATATTACATAATGTGTCTGTTATCTTCCTGTCAAACCAAGAACACACGCACACATGCATAATCAATTGTTCTTCACATAACTTGTCTTGCAGCCTCCACAGATGTCTAATACAGTATAGAGTATGTGTGTGTGTGTGTTTACATTATTGTACATACATGTTCCTCTGAATTGTTCCAACTGCGTACAGCACACAGAGTGCCTTAACCATTTAACCATTTGCCATAACCACCATCTTTCTCTTACTGGGGTTACTCTGATTCAGGGTTTTGCAGAATTGTCCAATATCAATGTTCCTAAAAAAAGTTCCTGGGATCTGCACAATTCACTGGGTTCCATATTTCTTAAGATACAAAACTGCAAATTTTGACAGAGAGCAAGGAGTTTACAGCACTGCAACATCATCAGATTAAGAGCAGACTAATTGATGTGTTAAGATGAAATGATATAAATGGTGAAATACATACATAACTACAATAGAATAATAGAGTACAATAATAAAAAAAAATAGAGTAAGGCAAAGCCTATAAAATACAGGAATAAGGCCTTATCAAATATGGTGAGCATTTTAAAATGTACAGTTTTTCAGACTGAATATGGGAAATAAAACAACTTATTTCTGCTCTTTTGTTCCATGATGAATAAAGTTAATGTAGGGCTGCTTGTACAGCCGGAGCTAATTAATGCTTAATAAGGTCTATCTGGTCAAAGTGTTGCATTCATCATTTACTGGGAGCTAATGGACATTGTCCACGTGTTTTGTTTTGTTTTGTTTTCTAATAGAAAGGCAACAACCGTCATCTAAAGACTAAATTGATTTATGTTCATGAAAGCAGACTCATGTTTTCCTGAGCTGCAGTGGTGGTGTTAATGTGATCTTCATGGAAACAGTCACTGTCAGGAATCCTGTAAGGGACAAATCAAATTAAGCACAGTTAATATTAAAAACTAGCTAACTGACCGTTTTACACCAAGAGAGGACAAAGGTTGAAACATTGTGCAAAAGTGAATTATAACTCTGTACTGGTTATGATTTGTCACTTTATTAGTCACTCAGGATCATGTAGGAATGATGTGATCTGAATGGCCAGTAGACAGCCTGTTGACACATTTTAAATTGATCCTCTGAACTGAACCTGCTCCAGAGCAGGTTAGTGTGGTTAAAGGTGATGGTTAAAAGTTCACATTTCTTCAAGCCTGTCTTAAAGGACAACTCCATTGTCGACTTCCATTCAATGTAAGTCAACATACTACATACTTTATTTGTCCTGATGTATTAGACTCTGCAATACAGTTCTGTGATAAATCAAATAATAAACAGCACAGAGCACAACACAGACAATCAAGACACAGATATAACATATCTTATAACATAAAGTAGCTCACATCATGAAGCCACCAAACATCAAAAAAACAGATAGAAACCAAACCATAAAAACCAGGAAAATAAGTGATCAGGGAAATCAGTCCATGTACTGCATTAAAATGCATTCAATGTTCAGATGAAGTTTGTATGAGACTTCAGCAGTCTGAGTTAGCCAAATTAGAAAGGTATCTACCATCCCTCTGCTACAAAATTCACTCTGTGTTACTATGCCTCCACAGCACTCACACTGTCTCATTTGGGTTACCTGGATTCATTGAGTCTAACATCAGTGATCCTGGATAACTGGGATCATCAGGCTGATTATTAACGGACTCTGGGATTTACTATCCAGCTCTCAGCATGTTCATGGGAAAGAGGAAGAGTTGTTAATTACAAGCCACATCATCAGAACCATGGATAATGTACTTAATATGACAAGATGAAAAAGTAATATCTGCTGGGAAATACAGTCATAGTGACAGCAAAAAGTGCTATTCAGTGAGGTAAAACATATAATACTGTATGATCACACAACCTGAGTACAATAAGAGGCTGTAGAAACAGGAGTAATATCAAATGATCATAGCCTGTATGTCTTTTTAAAAACATCTGACATTTTTAACATATTCAAAAGTAAACAATATTTGTCCTTTTTCGTTTCACAATGAACAAACTAACAACTGAATATGTTATACAGCCACTATGTTTTTAAAGGTTTTTAATTGTATCGGCCCTGCATAGCCAATATTATAAACAGCTCTCTTCTATCAGGATATGTCCCCAGATACTTTAAGCAGGCTATTGTTCAGCCTCTATAAAAGAAATCAAACCTGGACCCCTCCCTGCCAGAGAACTACAGGCCCATTTCAAAACTCCCTTTCTTTTCCAAAATTTTAGAAAAAAATGTGGAGAAACAACTGGTTCAAACACTGGAATTGCACAGGGTGTTTGATAGATCTCAATCTGGTTTCCGTTAACTGTACTCCACTGAAGCAGCCCTCCTTAAGGTCTCAAATGACATTTTAATGGCTGCAGATGCCGGAGACTGTTCTGTTCTAGTACTACTGGACCTCAGCACAGCGTTTGATACTGTGGACCATCACATTCTAATCCACAGGCTAAATCACCTGGTGGGCATTTCTGGGACTGCATTGGAGTGGTTCTCCTCATATCTCACAAATAGATCTTTGTCAGTCTCTGTAGGTGAATTTGTGTTGGACACTGCAGCTCTGTCATGCGGTATCCCCCAGGGATCAGTCTTGGGACCCATTCTGTTCTCCAAATACATGCTGCCACTGGGACAGATTATCCGCAGTTTCAAGAACATCTCCTACCATATGTATGCTGATGACATCCAGTTGTACTTTTCATTTAAACCTAATGAGCTTCACAAACTCTCTGTACTTAACAACTGTTTAAATGCAATTAAGAATTGGATGGCAAACAATTTTCTGCAGTTAAATGCAGACAAAACTGAAGTCCTGATCTTTGGCCCTGATAATCTTCAGTCAGCAATCAGGCAGAACCTTGGTGCTTTATCTTCATCTTCCCGGTCTTTCCTGCGCAATCTTGGTGTAATTTTCAACCAATCCATGAGTTTTGAAATGCATGTTAAGACGCTAACTCAATCATGTTTCTTTCACCTAAGAAACATCAGGAAAGGAAATGGAGATATTAATACATGCTTTTATCTCATCACATTTGGACTACTGTAACTCTCTTTTTACTTGTCTTAATAAATCTTCCATACACTGCTTACAAACTGTCCAAAACGCTGTTGCTAGGCTTTTAACACAATCCAACAGATGGTCACATATAACTCCTATTTTAAGCTCACTGCACTGGCTTTCAGTAAATTTTAGAATTCATTTTAAAATTTTGGTGCTCACTTATAGACCCCTACATGGCCAGGCTCCACAGTACAGTAGTGACCTTCTGCACCCCTACACCGCTAGTCGAGCTCTTAGATCCTCCACCTAGGGCTTTCTAAGTGTATCTCGGACCCGGGGATCATACTTTCCAGTCAGCAGCCCCTAAGCTTTGGAATAGTCTTCCAACAAGCTGAAGGTCCTTGTATAAAGTAAAAGCAGCTAAAAATCCATTTGATCAGACAGGCATTTGGGTAGTATGTGCTATTTTATCTTAATTTGTCCATTTCATCTGCTCTCCTTGTATATTTTATCTGATGTCTTTGTTTTTTATTTATTCTGATTTCATTTTATTTTATTTTATTTCACTTTATTTTATTTTATTTTATTTTATTTTATTACTTTGACTGTGAAGCATTTTGTAACTGGTGTTTGTGAAAGGTGCTATATAAATAAACTTTGCTGCTCGCTTGCTACAGGACTAAAATGTTACATTTATAATTTAATGGGAGCAAATTAACAGTATATGGATTTTTTCTCAAATAAAGTGTTACAACGTCAGCTGAGTCTTAATCCATTTATCATCTTCTGTTTACATTCTCACTTGCCATGAACTAACTGTCCTGTCATTCCAGATCCTGCCACACCCACCTGCCCAGCAGTGACCCCTTTCCCGCCATTCCCCATCACCTGACTCTTCTCCTGCCTCCACTCTCCTCCTGCACACCTGCTTCCACTTCTCCAATCTGCCCAGTAGTACACCAGACCATTCCCACTCATTGCCTACAAAATAGACTTTTGTACACTGCCATTAGCTCCCCAGCCATTTTTTCTTGACTCCTTGCTCCCTTGCTTCCCTATTTGGTATTCCCCTCCTAGTCTGCCCCTTCTGTGCCTGTCTGCCTGATGTTTTTGACCATGTTTTGGGATTATGATTAAACCTCAATGTTTTTACCTTACCTGTTCCTGACTTGATTTGTGCTTTTGACTCCAGATTCACAGAACACTTACATAAAGGACACGTCTATTTCCAATAATCATCACAAACTCACCTCCTCCTTCCTATTCTAAGAATCTACACTGTCATTAATTCAGTTTGCTGGAGCCTCATATTAGCTTCAGCTGAACTTAAGGTTGCATTTTTAAACAGAACTGTGGAATCTCTCTCCAGTTTCCTACAGTGGATTCACACAGTGAAGCAATCATCAAGGCCAATAAAGAGAAGAGGACTGATTACAGCAACCAGTTACTCTCTCAACATCTGCCAGTATTATGATATTCTGTCCATTACTGCAAAACAGCAAAGTGAAACATTCTTTGCTAAAATAATTTACAATTAGTGCTGGGCAATATCTCAAATAAACTTGATTAATTCAAATTCTTGTTTTTGCATAATGTGTGAAATGTTTCTAAATTGTAAAATCATTATTACAATCTGCAGAAAAAGGTTATTTTTAGTCAAAAAGTAACGTAGATGATAGCTGCTACATTAGCCGTTTTAAGTTCACCACAGGTGACTGTGGCGACTCCAAGTGGCGAGCTGTCTCACAGTGAATTTAACGGTCTCATCTAATCAGACTGAAAATGACTGCAACAGTGATCTGTGCTTTCAGTTTGTGTTAGTTGATGAGGTATCATCCCTGGTTACAGGGTTGAAGTGCTGGGACTCGACTGAACAGTTTCAGATTCTAATTTGTACAGTTTGTCCTTACCTGCTGGGTAGCTAATGCTAGCTAGCAGCAGTCTGCAGATATCAGACTGATGTTTTATAAAGAAACACAAACAGCAGCAGATCAGTTAGTGCATGGACCTTTCTGCTCTGTCTGTGGTCAAACTGATTATTAAACTGGATGTGCACTACTTAGCTGAAGCATCTGGTACTGACAGTCAGTAGCTGTGTAGGATAACCTATATTTTATGAATGATGACAGTGCAATGATGCAGGTCTTTTATTGTTCTTGTTCAACTGTCTTAAATAAATATGATGGTTCAAGTCAGCCTTTTGCAAGCAAACAAAAACTGATTTAAATCATCAATCAACCCCAAGCTTGAAAAAATTCAAGATTAGATGTTTTTGGCCATATCTCCTAGCCCTCGTTACAATGTTTGGCTTTAAAGTCACTATAGGTCCAGCCTTGGGCTGTGCTATTAATATATTACCTCCTACTGAGCTCTCACATTGTGAATTTACACTTTGCACACTTTGTTTCTCTGTTGTACTTCAAACATGTCTCTTTGTGAGATTCTGATTTTGAGTAAACTATTTTCAGTAAATGCAATGAATTAATCTACATAGTTATTTTTGTTTTTCCTATCATCAAGACAGTGTAATGAGAGGTTGTAAAGTAGCCTCTAAGTTCTATGATGACACAGAAGTTGCACACACAACACAATTCCATGACACATCGCCAGTACAATCAAAAAGCAGAACTGTGTGTAGCTCTCCCTGCTATCTCTGAGCATCTTTCTCTTTCTATCACCTACTTCTTCACACACACACACACACACACACACACACACACACACACACACACACACAGCTGACAGCCTTCTACTCCCATGGCAGTTCAGTTATGTAACATATACAGTGGGAGAAATCTGGAATTCATATCTCTCATACACACAGATAGTGTTGTACTGACAGAATTCAAGGGCAGTGCACTACTGTGTGCATGTGTTTGTGTGTCATTTCAGCTTCCTTCAGATCTATTTGCACAGTGAGACCCCATATACAGATGGAGGACATCTGTTTGTGCATGAAGTCAATTAAGGCAAGTGTGGAGACCGAAACTATCAGAAACACTGTCTATTTCATTTCCTATATACTGTATGTATATCCTGTTCTTACATCACCTTTTTAAAATAAAAATGTCCCGACATTGTCCTGATGATGGTGCTTGATGAAGGCTATGAGCTCAAAGGGGTTTATCCTGTTGGGAGCATGAACATGCTTAAAAAATATCATGACAATATACCTTCAATAATAAAGATATGATCTAGATAGATACACAGAGATGACATAGTCTGCAGGTGGCACTAGAAGAAAAATGAGCGTCCAAAATAGAAAGTGTTCACCCTCCATAGAGCATGAATGTGTTCAGTACATTTTATCACAATCTGCAGACTGCAATTTAAGACGTTTTGCCCTGATGATTGCATTAGAGGAAAGGTGAGGAGTCATAAACATGATTCATCCTCTGATGACCATGAATATGCGCAACAAATTTCATGCAAACACAGAGATTTGTTTTTAAGATGACTTGTCATTGTGCTGCTCAGGGGGAAATGTTGATGTGATCGTGGTGCTAGAGGAAAGATAAGGGGTCAGAAAATGATTACGAATCATCCTTTGGGGATCACTAATGAAAACCGCCACTTTCATAGAGTCATTGAGATACAGTATCCTGCTCTGAAGTGCTTTCAAATCACCAAAGAGCTACACAGATTAGTTCATCAGGACAACTGGTTACTTTCTCACCTGAAAAAATACTAAAACAATTTTAATAGTGACATGTTAACAGTCCTAGAGTGAAAATTACAATAGCCTGACTCCAAATCTCTGTCATGATGCCATGGTTATTTTTATCAGACCACAAGGCATATTGAGTATGTAGTCTTTCCCTCTCTACAGCAAAACGGTGACAGAAAGTTGAAACTGAAAACCAGTGACACTGTAAATGTTTAAAACACTGTGACAGTGTAAAAAACATTGGAAAACATATCATAATGCAAAAAATATCAAAATAAAATAAGATTGAAAGATTGTAATTTTTTAATGCCTGTTTTATTTTTCAGTTGAACTTTTTTCAGTGCCAGTATAACTTTTTCAAATACCAGTGTTTCAATGCCAATGTTTTTTTTTTTTAGTTCAGGTTTTGTTTTCAGTGCCAAAATATAACTGTAACTGTTCTAGCCCCATAAATACTAGGGGTGTGCCCGAATACAAATACATTATTTGGAAAAGCACAAATAGTGGGTTTTATATGAATATTTGTTTCATACAAATACTTAAAAAAAAAAAAAAAGCATGTCAAATACCAGTTTGCAGGTTGGTTACATCGTTATCTCAGTCTCTCTCCTCTGCTCCACTGTTACATCTATCAAGGGACTCTCCATAACCTGTTGTTCCCCTTCTCCTTTCCACAAAGTTAGGTTGTAAAAAATAGGCAATAAATGAAAAGTGCAAAGCAAGAATCACCTTTGAAGTTCTACTACATGTTACATGCTGTGCTGTCTCTGTGTTATGGGTGTATAAATACATAGAGGTCTGTCTGCAATGAGGTGATGAGTAAAGTTTTAGCTCAGTAGCTAGCTTTAGCTGCAGTCGTCTATGATCTGGGAGACTCCAGTTCACGACCTGGTGTGGGGACTTCCTTCATAAGGTAGTTTATTCATGAACACTTATTGTAACACTTAAGTTTTCTAAACTTAAAAGTGTGATAAATACAAAAACAGGATTTTTAAGCCTCTTTCCACTTTTATTTGAATACAAATACAAATACAAATAATTTTGCTGCCTTGACAAAAACAGATACAAATACAAATACTGGGCTCTCTGCACATTCGTAATAAATACAACCTATGTGTACATTTTTCTGACAAGGACCTCTAGTGGCTATGTGAATTATGGCTCCTGCCTGTCAGGAACATAGGCAGAAGTGGCATGAGCTTGTTATCAGCCATGAGGAGGTTGGGGTTAAGGCTTGACAAGAGAAATTGCTGTTTGTTTCCTTTCTCTTTTACCATGATTACAAGGTGGGGGATCAGGAAGCACTCCTAGTGTGTTTTTTTGGATAGTAATAGTAAATTTTTGGTCTTTTTCTACTCATTTGTTCCCTTCTCTAGTGTTGACTTCATTGTGGTCACTTCTACTTTACTTCTACAACTATTAAGTACTATGTGTTCCACTTCTTACCTCACCACATCTCTACTAAACTCAAGTTAGCTTTTCTGTGTTTTATTCCCTACTCTGAGATGAATCACCAAAACTGTTTTTAAATTCAAATGTCAAGGGAACCAGAATACAAAGAAACTGTGTTATGTTCACATATTCTGAGTGCTGTTCCCATTGGTACTCTAATGTGTTGTTTATTTTCACACCAACTCAGTGTGAGGAGAAGTTTTAAAGTCATTCAAATGTCTTCAAGTGTCCATGCAACATTACTTTATAGGAAGAGTTCACAACTTTTCAAGTCTATCTTAAAACAATAGTCAGGAGCCCAAATGAAATAGGTTTTTCTTGCTGTAATCATTCTACCTGTTCATATTGACCATTAGAAGTTCCCTTCATAATACACTCACAATGTAAGTGATGAGGGACAAAATCCACAGTCCTCCTTCTGTGCTAAAATGTATTTAAAAAATTATCTGAAGCTAATATAAAGCTTCAGCGTCCAAATGAGTCAAATCAAGCAGATATCTTCAACATTACACTCTTTTTAGTGCCTAATTCCCTCTTTTTGTTACTGTACTTCCACCATAGTTCAACAGGGAAACACTGTCTGAGGAAACACAAAGAGGGAATTAGAGTTCTATGAGAGATGGCTCTCTTTCTCAGGAGAGACTGAACAGGTGGTTATGGCAGGTGTGCAGGCTGCACTCCAAGGAGCAGTTCCACCAGTACCGTCCACACCATTAACAGTAAGTTCTGAGAGAGAGTGGCTGCACCAGAGATGGGCTCCTGAATACATCTCAAACTTGGACCTAAAAAGTGGGACATTTTTGCAGAATAACCTTCAAATAATCTTCAGAAAAGGCTCTAAAGAAGAGGTAACAGCATTGATCAGCAAGAACAGAAGAGTATGTATCATCTTTGGATATATTTTTTAAATCAAAAAAACTAGCTAACTGTCAACTGCTAACTGCTAGCTGCCACTGTTACCAACAGTCCAAAGGAGAAACTGCACTGAGGAAGCTAACAGAAGAGTTATTTATTGAAAACAAGAAGAGAAATTAAGGGGTCTTTGTTGGTGATATTATCTCTCTCTCCGCCATCACTGGTGTGATCACTGGTGTGATGGCGGCGTGACCGACGTTTGCGGCGGCCTCTCCTAGTTCCAACTATGCAGTGTCTTTGTCCATGTCTACGTCTATGTCTGTATCATCATGTGGAGCGCGAGGGACATATGTCTATGATTGTCAGTTTCTTTTGGACATTCATGACAAAGACTTTTGTGACGAGAAATACTGGCCGGGAGCTAAATCAGCTGAGTGAGCTTGGTCTGCCTGGAGCTGCGCCAGAAAGGAAACATCAAGAGCGGTGCGACAGGACGTGGAAGAGGGGCAAGCATGGAGCAGTGCAAGCTAGGCGAAATGTTAACCTATATAAACCAGCAGTTCCAACAATCATGTTCCCTAATGTTTCTGGACAGCAAAATGGATTATATAACTCCCCCATCAGTGCTGGTCACTCGTTGACATGCAAGAGCTGTCTACATCAAACTGAGACATGTACTTTTCTCTCTAAATGCACTTTGATGCACTCTGCTGCTTGCTTATTCTTTTTTTGTTTTTTTTTCTCTTGGGATTTATATGTTTTTATCATTTTTTTTAAAGGGAATTTTTAGATATACAGTATATCTTTATCCTCTTTGTTGTTGTTGCACTGGTGTGGGCTGGGAGGAACAGCATGAATCTTGAATCTTGATGCTAAAAAGACTGTAAATGTGGCAGATATCCACTTGATATAATTAACTCAGACTGCTGAACCTTCATATGAGCTTCAGATCAACTTTTAAATGTTTGGCCCCCATCATTTACATTGAAAGCACATTTGAAGGGGATCTTTTAATAGCCAATATGAACAGTAGGAATGATTACAGCGATGAAAACCTCTTTCACTGTTCATATGGACACCTGACTGTTGTTTTAAGACACACTTGAAAAACTGTGAACCTGTCCTTTAACCTTACCTTAAATCTTCACCCTAAAATGGAATGATTTACATTATGGGGACTTGCTTGTTGTCCCCAAAAGGGAGCAAGAGTCTACATAATGTGAATGTGCAAACAGATTTATGTCCCCACAACATGAGTAATACCTGGCAGGCACACACACACAGTTTGCAAGCTACTATATCCTCAGGCTTGTGCCAACAGACAGGGACTGAGGAAGCAGAGAGGTGAGGAATTGGGATAATATCACTAAAAACACAGGAAGAGATAAAAATGTCAAGAAGTTTTGGTTTAATATGGTCACATCTACATCTATTCTACTCTGTTCCAAACCAGAATGTTTTAAATTCATAACAGTGACTCAACATACAGCAGGCAGCTACTGTACAACAACAAGCTGAGTGTCTAGAGAGAGGCATCAGGACCTTGTTGAAGTAAACAGACCTGAGGTCATCTGATGGTATTAGTGAACAGTAATACTCAGCTAATCTTTATCCTCCTGCTGACCAAAATAGATTCAGTCTGTTCTACAGTACAAAGCACCTGTTGGCTTTGTTGTCACATGCTATTTTTAATTAAGCATTTTGCCATCTCCCCTACTGTACCTGTTCAGACTGAAAACTCTGACCACATGCTCATCTAAGGACCACGTTACCCATATTACATCCTCTGAGACAGTCCACTGACTTCAACACGAGTGTTGCCAAGCAAGATGAAATAGTTCTTTACCACAGTGAAATACAGGGGATGCAAGTTGTTTATCAGTCTTATCATTTGTAGAACACTGTTTTAGTTTTTCAGTTTTTGAGCAAGTTGTAAGTCTACAGCAGCCTGTAAAGGAGACCTGGCTGGTAACTACAAAAACCCTGCAATTCTGGGCTTAAAGAGAAGGAACACAAACTCCTTGAGGAAGCTCTAAAAGCTTGAGGCTACCCAAATTGGGCCTTTCTCAAAACAGCAAAAGGATCCTGTAAAAACAGAAGCTTGTCCACCCTAAAGGGCAATAGTCTGTCTACATTTTTTTATCAATGTAGACAGACTGTCACCTGTAGGACCCAGCATTCTAGCAGCATGGTTAGTCAAAACACAAAGGAAATATATATAGAATTGTGAAGCAATTTACATGTATTAATCGTTTTTTATGCCAATGAGTGAACAGGTAGTAATGTAACGAAAAAAAATGAGACCTTCCCCAACTTTCTCGGTTGTCTGTAACACCCTGTGGACTGATTTCTATATGAAGGGCCCGGGCCGGATTTTCCACAAAAATCCAACGGAAGTGATGTTTTTGCACATTCCCGAGTGCCTTGCCTCTCTCCCGCTAATGTAAACAAACAACCGGTGTAATGACACAACACAACAAAAAAGGTACTATCTGACGAGAAACGGCCTGCAGATATTAGCTCTCCAGCTAACGAAACAGCTAGCTGCCTCCGCCGACCACTACATATTTCACAACAACACCCCCGCAATGACAAGTCACCCACTCCTGAGCTCACACACTGCTAAAATAACACTGTTTCCTCAACAAAGGGGCAGAAGACAAGCTCCAGAGCAATACCCCTTTTGTTTTTCCTGTTGGTAGTCGAAAGGTTGAAATAAGCACATATTTCACAAAAAAAAAAACACAGCGTGTTGCTCCCCAATTACAGTGTGTTGCTCCCCAGCCACAGCCCACTGAGCTTACTGGTGTTTGATAAACACGGTTGGTAAAAACAACTGGCGGTTTGCGGGTCGGGTCAGGTTCGGGTGGTTGATTAACACATATTTGTGCGAGCTGGGTGTGCGGATTAGCTCCCACCGGCCATCGGACACAGTGTGGCAGGAGCCTCGGTGTGTGTGTTTGTGTGAGAACGAGTTGGCGCACATATATACAGAAGGTGGGGGTGGGGGGGTGGGGGGGGGCAGCTGACTCACGGAGTGAGAGATGCTTTGCTGAAACACAGTGCAAAACACAACGTTAGAGATTTTTTATGTAATTATGAGAAGTGTAAGCAAGGAAAAATACAAGGAAAAAGACCTGCAATCTTGTGCCGTGACCACTCATGCAAGCACCATGATGGTGACTGCACCTCATTTACCAGCCACAGATGTCACTAATGAGAAGGAATTTCTGATTCCTACATACAGAACCCTTAAAACACATCATATTCACATACCATGTGGCCCTGTTATTTATAAGTTTTAGAAAACGTTGTTTTCCTACCTATGTGAAAAGTAAAAAGATTTTTTTAAACTCTGACTTTGTGATTAGGAATGTAAATTTAGGTTAATTTGTCTCGTTTGTGTTTGTTGCACATGTAGAGGAGTATGCTATGAAAAAGTGAAGCCTGAGAGACAGATAGCCAAAGGAACGCAGTGCTGAAAAGGAGAGACGAAGTGAATGGGCTGCAGAGCCCAAAAGGTTATGGAAATTTATGCCACCGCTTGGCCCTATGTCCAGGGGAGGACTACATGTTCCAATAAGCATGACTCTGATGTGGACAGTCTCTCTCTGGATGAGCCAAGCCCCACACTCACAGAGTGATGCTAAACTTTCCTCCTGTAGCCTAACCACCAGCCCACACTTCATGATGCAAAGTTCCGTGATGCCCTTGGAGAACCCCTGCTTGCCCACACCAGGTCATTCAAAGCCCCTACAAAGCCCCAGTACACAGTATTTACACTATGCAGTCAATTATTTTAATTCACTGCATATACTTGCCTGATTTGTAAGAATCCCGGTGGCAAGATACCTGAAATTACACAACTGTTACAGTTGTATTTTATTCAGTTATCTAACAATGGATATTACTATTATTATAGTGAGTGAAAGAAAATAACAAGGCTGTAATTAACAGTCCTATCTAACACACAAGGGTTCTTGCTTTGTGTGTGTGTGTGTGTGTGTGTGTGCCTCACTATGGCAGCCTTGGCTTTTGTCTTTTGTGGCAGTAATGATACTACAGTAACGATAATCAAAAGGAATTCTGCAAATCTTTTAAACTATCAAACTTGCCAAAGACACATACTCAGTCAGTCAGACACTCAGAGGGGGAGATAGGCTAGTTGTTCTCCTCCAAGGTGCTGTGCAGCCTACTCTCTGTAGCAATTCGTCAAATTGCTCCACAGTCAGTCTGAAATATCACCAAAACCGGGCAAAATCCAAGTGGAGCTCATAAACCAAAACAGTAACACTCTCCCAGCTGTGTCTTCGCTTGGTTTATGTCATCTACCCTCAATGTTTGTATCTGGCTTGCAGTCAGCGTTGCAAAATAGCAACAGGAAGAAGTTTCCTTTGGTTTGTGTCTATTATTTCCAGTTCACAACATGATGCCACGTATCTGGACCCTGTAGTGACTTGCCCACATCAAGGCAGACCCCTGCGTTGTTTTGCTGCACTGGGGTTTTCATTTTGAGCACAGCCTAACCAGTGTCACATGAGAGCCAGATGGACTAACGACACACATGTGACCTCCACCACTCTCAAGTTGTAAACAAAACCACAGAGGTAAATACCTGAGATTTGGAGTGGTGAAACATCATCAAGAATACAACAAGTCCAGTTTCTCTTCATTTAACCCCTCTTGATATACAACAATTAAGTTTATGAATTTAATACAGAGAAGTGTTATAATATGATGGTCCTATCAAATGTTTACTTTGTTTTCAATATCCACAGATAAAATCCAATTATATATCTCTTCTGTAGCAAGGGACAGCTGTGCTTCAGACTAGTTTTCTATCTCAAACCATTCCTGTGTCCAAAACCATTCATTATTCTCTAAATATTCCACCACATACTGTGTGAGCCATTTTATACAGGTGACAAATTTGCTGGGCATTGTCTCACAGTGAAACCAACTTCATTATAAGACTGTAATGATTTTCTCTTTACTAAATATTTGAGAATAAATGTCCAGTCTTTAGTAAATAAGTTGTGGTTTGTCTTTGTTTCTTATTTTTTTGAAAATGCTTGAATTACAAACAACACCAGCTCTGACAAAAATAGCAAAAAATAAAATGTTACATAAGGTATCCATAGATACACAAACACAGAATACATATAGTAACAGGTTTTGCAAAACTACCCTGTGTCAAATGATGAACTGTTCTTTAAAATGATGAGATAAATATCATAAAGACTGACTAACAATTAATGTACAATTATATTTAAATTTCCACATCTTTGGGAAAATAATTTACTGATAGTAGTACAGTCAACCCATTATCATCTCAACATTATACCCTGCAGTCTGTGCACACGGCTCAGGTGAAAGCTGACTCAGGTGGCATAGCTGGATAAAACCTTTTAAGAGATTCACATTTCTAGACAAGATTTGTTTGCTATTCATATTGATTTTAATCTTGTTAAATACACTGATTGAGAAATCTCTTCTAAAGAATAAATAATGTGCCAACCAGTCTTGGTCTCCCCATTATGGTAAGTTTGTAAAACATGGACTAATCATCCATCTATTCACTTAATTTAATATAAAACCACAGGGGACAAAAGAAAAAAAAAACGACTAAGGGCTTTTATAGATAATGATATACTGATTTAAAGCATATAATAAATAAATAAATAAAAACGTGGAAAAAACGGTCTATTTAAGCTGTCAACAGACTGGTTCAGCACTCACCGTAGAAGGGACCCGGCGGTGCAGCTTCGGCGGCTGTCACGCTCTGAACGGCGGCTGAGCTGCTCTGGATGTACCGGTGAGGCGCCATAGCGCGCGATGCTGCCGGTGGACAAAGGAAAAGATGAATGAAGAGGCAGCAGACTCTGGTAGTAGTTTAGAGTAAGCTCCTCTCCTCCCTCCCTCTCTTCTCAACGTCAGACCTACTCCCATAGGCTCGTGCTCTCTATGGGGACGTCACGCCAAATTATAGGCCTATGTAATAAAAATGGAATGTATCGCTTCTCCTCTCAGTCAAACATCTGTACACCCATGCAACATAGCCTGCAATTTAAATCTGAATATATCCAAATTTAGACTATATATTTTTAGAAAATCTCATTTTTTGTGGTACAACCAAACGTCAAATCACTCGTTATTTCTAAAAACTGGAATAGGACTTTGCTAAGATAAGATAAGACTTTATTGTCCCAGAGGGAAATTTGCTTTGGATATACAATGTACATCGTACAACTCGTATACCAAGTATAAAAAGTAGTTGTACAATAAATTACTCAGATCACTCAAATTACTCATAAATCCTCAAAATAATTATAAATATAATTCAATAGTTTACAGCTCATGATCGTTTATTGAATAAAATGGTAAAAAAAAATTAAAAAATTGTCCATCACAAAAACCAGACCAGATCTTCACTGTCAATGCAGCCTAGTCTGCCAAAGTCCTGAAATTGGGCTATTGCGTCATAAAACAACAACTTCACGTATCAAACTTTTACCCTGGTGTTTATTCTAAATGTACTCAAATGATTCATCCATGATTCACTACTTTCGCGACAAATCGACTGTTAAAAAACACTAGCCTACATTTTTGCAGCTGCTGTTCTGCATGCATACATTTTTTAATACATCTTCATATCCTATTATGATTCTACACCTGTGTTAAGTCAAAGATGTATAGACTGGAGTAGTACATGCATGATTGTAGTTCAGACATTAAAGACATAGACCATTCCCTCAACACATTTAAACTCCTGAACAGTATTTCTCCCGTCAATTCAGCTCAGCTTGAGTAGCACTGCACCACTGCCCCCTGCAGGTAGAACAGCAGTAACACACTGAGCAGAGTTCCTTTTGCTGTCTTCAGTCTTGTTTTACAGTGTGTTTAATGGATCTGGAAATCTGGAGACGGAGCTGGTGCTGCAGTAATCATTCAAATCGGAACAACTAATGCAATACTTCAGAACAAATTCCACACTGACAGTCAATACATTCACAATAGATTACAAGTTTTGTTTCCAATCAGAACAGAAGTTTTAGAACATTTCATCCAAAAAGTCTGCCCTCATAATATTCAGTCAGTTAATAGGCCTATACAGCAGAGCAAATTTTGATTTTCTCTTGCAGCATGCAGATTTCAGACACTACAAGAAGTATCCCTTCATGTGTTGATCTTTTGGGTAAATGTGTTTGCAGTCAAAAGGCTGAAAACTCATCACCCCAAATCTATAATTTTCTGTTAGAACTTCTCAGTTTGGTTCTGACAAACCATTACTTTAAATATGAAAAGCAGTTATTTAAATAACAATACATCCTTCATCAGATTTACAGGAGAAAGCTGTCCAAACAGAATCCATTTTGTCCAAAGATGAAAACATTATTCAGACTACCATTTATCAAAAACCAAGCGGTCGTTACACAATCTTACATGCTAAAAGTAATCAACCACAACACCGTAAACATTCGTAAACCTATTCCACCCTCCATGACTTTCAAAATAAAGCAGAAGAGATGTGTGTTTGAGTGTGCTTCATTAATAGGCAATGTCCTCAAAATAAAATGGACTTGCCATATAAGCAAGCTAAGAAAACTGTATCTGGGTCCAAGCAGCCACTCACAGTCCACCTGGGTGTATATAGGACTAAGGGGCTGCACCTTTCAGCTTTTTGGTCACCTTTTCCTGCCTGCTTTTGCCCAGAGCATACTGTATGTGCATTTAGGGCTATCTGTTGGGATTGACACATAGCTCTGTATGTTGCTGTTGGGTTTATGACACAAAGTTAGTAATTTTTTCAGTCAAATTTCACTTGATCAATGAATTATCTTAAGCTACTGTTTCTCTGGTATTTTATCTGCTACTGTTAACTCTTTGCCAGGGAAGCTCCAGAGGGGAGAACTGCCTTTTTTGTTTCCATTCTCTTGTTTTTGGTATTGATAGAGAGTTAGGATTAGAATTGTAGCCGTTTCTTTTCAGGTAGTTGTTATTTTGGCCTGGGATTTTCCTGAAGTTCAGTTTAAGATTCTATATTTGGCAATAAAGGACTGAAAAACTGAATAAACTGACTCCTCATATTCTTCATCTTGTTACTTCCCTCTCCTCAGACCAACATGGGGTCACAATAGACAAGCTCCAAACAGAGGAGATGCACTTGGATTTGAGGATTTTATTGTACAGTTTTATGTTATATGTCTTGCGTTTTATCTTTTAACTCCCTGGGACCATGTTTGAAATAAATGTTTTCACTTAAGCACATTATACCTTGGATTTTTTTAATGTCCGTCCATAAATTAGTATCATATCATAAACTCTTTTGAAAAGCCAGAAAGCAACACCTAGCTTTTACTTAATGGCAATTTTAGGCCCAGCAAGGCACCATAACAACACTGTAAATATTTCAAGCATCTTCTCACTGGTCAAACATTTTACCATTCTGTTGATGTAATTTATATGCTGACCTGCTATTGTTCAAAAATGTATATTGAGCATACAAAAAGAAAACTAAAGCTACATTTTTCTGATCCAAAAACACGGATTAAACTATGGCCAAACCCTACAGTATATGGAAGCAAATCATGGCCCTCCCTCCTCTCTGTGGTTTGTTGGCCTTGAACAGGTGTCACTGATGAGTGGTGGGTGGAGACCTCCCAAAATATCTGTGTCAAAGAGAAATGTTCTGGATAGATGAACTATATGCAGTGGTCCTACATGATCTAAATTTATCTTTAACCCTCTTTTGTAATTTCATGTAAATGTTTTTCTAAATTGTTGTGGGCATTGCCTTGCTGTTTTCTGTCTTTTGGACAACATCAATTTAGAACTCCTGAGTTTTTCCTTTTTTCTTTTTAGTTTGTTTATTTTTTCTTTTTTCTTTTTTTTTCATTTTTTCTTTAGATTTAAAATATATATATATATATATATATATATATATATATATATATATATATATATATATATATACAGTGGGGTCCAAAAGTCTTGAGACCACATTGAAAATCTCTAATATTTTCACATAAACCCGGAAATAATCAGAAAGTTTGAGGATTCAGAAACATTTAAAAACACAAGAAGTTATGACGTGTAAAATGAAGAAGAAATATTTAAGATTCCATGCTATTTCTAGGTCAGCAATCAAATTTAAGCAAATTTTTGGCATTAATCTATTTAACTCCTTTGTACAAAAGGTCAGAGGCTCGTTCAAGTAACTCAACTTGCAGCCAGTGTTCACCTGTTATAAAAATGGCTGTGCCTCAAGTTTCCAGCAGATCATTTCATACTAAATAGCATTGTGATAGTGGGAAACATGGCATCAAAACTAAGTGAAAGTGTCAGAAATAAAATTGTTATTCTAAGCAAAGAGGGGCTTTCTCAGCATCAACTCATGACTAGACTAAAGGTTTCTAAGTAGGCAGCGCATGGAACTCTAAAACACTTTGCAGAACTGGATCAGTTGTATCCAAAGCACAGTCAGACAGACCAAAAGAAAAAGAAGAAGCCATCAGAAGATTAATACATCAAGCTTAGTTCCCTGAGATAGAAAAGTAACTTCATCACAGATACAGAATTTGCCAAATAAAGAAGACAAGACTCAAATCAGCAAAAGTACTGTCAAAGAAGGCTGTGAATAGCAGTTTCTAAACCACTTCTCAGGAGGGGAAACAAGGCCAAATGCTCGGGGTGGGCTAAGAAATACCAGCATTTCACAGAGGATGACTGGAGAACAGTCCTATTCACTGATGAACCCAAGTTTGAGATTTATGGCAGTAACAGAAGGGTGTATGTAAGGAGATGATGATCCTGCAGTATATCAAACTGACAGTGAAACACAGTGGTGGGAATATTCAAGTCTGAGGGTGTTTTGCCTACTCTGGAGTTGAACACCTGCACCAAATTGACTCCAACCTGACCAAGGAGAAGTACCACTCCATTCTTCAGAGACATGCTGGACCCTCTGGTTTGCATCTCTGTAGAGAATGATTCATACTGCAGCAGGATAAACAAACACACCTTAAAGCTTTGCAAGAACTACTTGAAGACCAAAGAAGACCAAGGAGTCTTGACTGTCATGGACTTTCCTCCATAGTCACCTGACCTCAACCCCATTGAACATAAATGTGGGCACTTGAGGACTAGAGAGCTAAGCACTCTGTGACATCACAAGAATTTGGAACACTGGCATATCATGCTGGGATAACATGGGTGATTAGGTTTTGACAGTTTGACAAACTTGTGGAGTCCATGCCAGCTCAAGTGTATGCTGTCATTAAAGGTCCAGTGTGTAGTATTTAGTAACATCTAAAAGAACAGACTTGATAAAAATTGAATAGATTATTTATAAGTATATCTTAATTAGTGTCTAATCAGCTGAAAATAATAATTGTTGTGTTTTCGTTATCTTAGAAATAAGCCCTTTATATCTACATGGGAGCGGGTCCCCCTCCACGGTGGCCGCCATTTTGCATCACCATGTTTCTACAGTAGCACAGAATGGACAAACCGAACACTGACTCCAGTGAGGGCCTTACGCGTTTTAGATTCAGTGGGCGACTACTGGAAATGCACCGGTTTTAAAACGAAGAAGAAGAACAGACCAAACATTTTGTATTGTGAGAAGTTTTTGAAACCAAAATCTGATAAATGGAGGATCATACTTATTTAGAAAATCACAGGAACGTGAAATGTCGTCGTCAAAGAAACGAATACACAAAGAAGCTAAATGAAATCGGGACAAGCAACGGCATAAAACGAGGATAAACCCAGATGGAAATCCCTGATGAGAGAAATGTTTGCAGACTGACGCCGAAGTTTCCTGTTTACTGCTGGACAGGTAAGAGTGTAATGTATGTTTATTTTGCCCCGCTGGTAATGGTTCAAAACCTAGGTTATGTACAATGTTTATTAGCAGTACATTAGTTTCCCTGAAAAGAAATGCCGCCACATAACGTTAAATATTAGCACACTCTAGCCTCAGTTTGTGCCTCTCACGGAACTGGTGGTCTGACAAGAGACAACAGGGAGGCGACATCGTGCTAATAACCCAACAATTTATTCATTTTCTGTGGCAGTAAGACAACACATTGATTGATAACTAAGATATTTAGTGCTGGTGATGTGCTAAAGACAGTAAGTCAAAGTAATGAGTTAATGTGAAAGATAAACTGAGGAGAATCTGCTCATCACCCAGTTAATACATCCTGTGAATATATATTTATATTTTTCACAGTGCTCCATGATTTCATTGTTTGCTCCTAATTTGTCATTTAGGAGCACATGTACACATTGGGGGGCAAAGTTAGCTTATAGTCCAACACAAGTAACATTTTCCCCATTTCAATGTTGAAAAACACGTAATTGCTACCAGAGTTTTAATTTTACATTTACATTACATTTATTTTTCTGTTATTTATTTTGGTGTGTTTACCCAGGCCAGCCAAGGCTCCCAGCATCTTAGGACGTAACATAATGTATTACATGGGTTTGTGACTGTGTCATAAAGCACTTATTTTCTTGATGTTACTGTTGTTTCTCCAGCTATGAGAGAGGTCCTGTAGCATAAATGCATGGTATTGCCTTTATCTTCATCCTAAAGTGACTGTGTAATAGATCAGGGGTATTTCATCATGTGCCATTGCTGGCTGGGAGTATGTTGGTTTTCATTACAACCAAAGACAACAAAAATTGATTTCACTGAATAGCTACTTGTCTCTGACTGAAAGTGTGTTAATCAATTAAATAATCTGATCTAGTCTGTTGTTGGGATGAAAATCTGCATGGAATAAGGTTGAACAATTTCTGGTGAGCACATTAGATAGATAGATAGATAGATAAATAGATAGATAGATGATTTATAATAGTAAGTTCATTCATTTGTGCTATTTTATTTTCCTTGGGCACTACGGGTTGGCATTATTCACCATGTCTGTGACATTCACACCCGCCATATTAGAGGTATTGCAGACCAAGTCAGGAGAGGTCTAGGTAAGTGATACACATTTGTTTGCCTATGTAGCATATTAACTCACCCTGTAAGTTCTACTCTTGGTTAAATAGCACTATTTTCACATGTACAACTGTATAAAATGTATGAAATACTAAATTAATTCTATGTGTAATAGTACTGTCTTCCACAGAAGCAGTTTTCCATGCAACTGCTGCTCGACACACAGCTCCAGGAGCAGATGAGGAACAGCAGTGCCAGTGAATCATGGGTGTTGTTCCTGCCATGAGAGCATCTTCATCCAGAGCAGTAAATTGGTGTGGTTTTGGTCTGACCCTTGTCAGCTATTATATGTGCAGCAATTTGACTGCTGGAAGGTGATCAGATAAATTTAATCACCCTGCTTTTAGTGTTCAAACAGACAGATTATTAACAATCTCTTTAACAAGAGTTAAACTTGTGTGACCTGTTACAGCACTTCACATTACAACATATGGAGGTTACTGCTCGACACAATAAGTCTACATAGTTTAAGTGTGAAATAATTTATACAATTATAATTCAACCTTCACAAAGTTCCCAAGAAGTTACCCAAAATAATGACCTGAAAAACATGCAGCCCCTCCATGTGTGATTATTACCTGCAGGCTGAAAAACAGCAAAGGTTTTTCTCACAGATGTTATTTATGAACTGAGCAGGCATTTCTCTTAAAGGAAACACGCGTTGTGATTGGCTAGTCCAATTGAACATTTTCTTTTGCATTTGTTCGATGGTATGTGATGGTCATCACAGTGATTTTAAATTAAACATAAAAAAATAATAAAACATTCTCTCAGAAGACAACAACAAATAAACATAATCAAGTTAACCCCACAACAAACCAACCTCCAACTCAGGTATTACAATTTACACTGTAGATTAGAGCTTTACAATACATACAGTGGTGCATATGGAGGCTGTACACTTTATATTAATACTCATGAATATTTTTTGTAACTATGTTAAGAAAAGTGCTATAAAGAATGATGTTATTATTATTAAATTCTTCTGATAGCCTTTTTGGTTTATTACTTAACATCTCAGTTCAGGTCAGTAGTTTTTGTCGCTGACTGAGGATAAGTGCTCTCAAATATGTCAATCCTAAATGTCTCTGAAAGACGTTATTGAATGTTTTAGAAAAAAAATATTTTCCCCCACATCCAGCACATTGTAAATGCAACTCTTTACTTTGTATCGATGAGATGACTTCATTATGTAACTGTATATGTATCAAAACAAAGAAAGCTAAGACACTAACAGAAAAGTCAGAAGTCACATTTGACATATTTGACAGGTTTCAGTAGAAAAGAATTTTATTAACTTTGATAACATGGTATTTTTTTACTAGCATACAGCTTTTAATGTAAAAACAAACAAACAAGACAAAACAATTCAGCAAGCAAGTGCACTGTTTTAAAATGAATTGAGAGAGAGGTTGTTATGAGGCTGATTATCAGCCTCATGACTTCATCAATCATGTACTCAAAGCTGCACACACATACAATAACTGGCCAGAAAAGCAAGAGGAAATAAAAAATTAAACTGTGCACTTTGACTAAATTCAATTTTACAACACAAAAATGGATGAGATTCATATATAAGGGGAACAATATGAGGGGAAGAATGATGTAAGCAAGTTTGAGATTAGAGAAGGTACCTGTTTTCTGATTTAGATGATAAACCAAAATAAAAGAGAAGAACGAAGATAAAACAGTGAAGGCTGGAGTCAACATCACTATCCAGGACACAGCAGGCACAACAGACACAACAGGGCATGAATTGGAGTCACTGGAGTCTGCATCAAATGTGTAGAATGGGTTAGATCTTTGATTGATTAGATATTTCTCTCTTGTTTGTTTTCCTGTTTGCAGTCAGTAAAATGTTGTCCTGTCTCATTTTTTATACAGTATATTGCATATCACATGTGTATTAGTTCCACAACTTCAGATCTCTTAAGTTTAACCAGTACGGTGTTGGAGTTTACACACACACCACTGGATTTTCAGACGATCTCAAATTCAAAATGATCCCCAAACCAACTGATACACAAAAATACAGAAAACACTGGGTGCATTTCAAAACTGATCAGCAATACTTGAGACATATGAGGTCTACTGGTGGCTGTTTTACACTGGATTCAATTTTAACAGAAGTTAATCATTATATTGTCAGTGTATATAGTCGCTGATTTCCAGGAATAAATTCATGCTGATTTTAAGACAAGGCTGTAGGCTGTAAAATGGGGCTTTTTTCATGGTGACAATTAATGGAACTCTTACCACTCCAGCATAAACCAGTGGGAGGCAAATAGTGGCCCGTGGGCCAAATCTGGCCCTCCAGCAAAAGTATTTTGCCCCCTGATGAAAGCTGAAGATTTTGACTTTGACTTCTTGACACAGTTTACATCAAAACATTCACATATTTTTTCAAATCCGCTGTAGATAACAAAATCAACACAAGGCTCCTATAAATCACAATAACTGTAAAATGAATGTTGAGTCAGTGTGTACATTTGCAAAAACAATGTCGGACTCCGTAATTTTCTCTGGAACACTGCCTAATCTGACCAGTAATGACAAGTATAGCCGCATGTCACAATTCAACCGCTGGCTGTCGAGGTGGTGTCCAGCAAATGGTGGGCTTCATAGATAATTGGCAGACTTTCTGGGGAAGACCTGGTCTGATTAGAAGAGACGGCATACATCCTACTTTCGATGGAGCTGCTCTCATATCTAATAATATGGCTGACTTTATTAGCAGACCAAAACCATGACAACCCAGAGTTGAGACCAGGAAGCAGAGCTGCAGTCCTACACGCTTCTCTGTGCTTCCATTAGAGCAATTACCCACCCAAAACCACATAGAGACTGTGCCTGTCCCCAAACCACTTAAATCAATTAAATCCAAAGTAAACAAAAGAAGAGTCATTCATAAAAATCTAGTAAAAATTAAAACCACTACTGCAATAGTACAACAAAACAAGATAATTAAATGTGGACTCTTGAACATTAGATCTCTGTCATCTAAAGCTGTATTAGTAAATGATTTAATTTCAGATCATCATATTGATTTATTTTGTCTCACTGAAACCTGAATGTGTCATGAAGAATATGTCAGCCTAAATGAATCCACTCCCCCCAGTCATATTAATACTCATTCCTCGAGACACTGGCCGAGGAGGAGGAGTTGCAGCCATTTTCAACTCAAGCCTAATCATCAACCCTAGACCTAAATTTAATTATAACTCATTCGATAGCCTTGTTCTTAGTCTCTCTCAACCAACCTGGAAAACTTTACAGCCAGTTCTATGTGTTATAGTGTACCGTCCTCCTGGCCCGTATCTAATGATATAGCTACTCTGGATGGCATTATCCTGGCCTCCAGCACCACTGTAAGGAATCTGGGAGTTATCTTTGATCAGGATATGTCCTTTAACTCCCACATAAATCAAATCTTAAGGACTGCATTTTTTCACTAACGTAATATCGCAAAAATTAGGCACATCCTGTCCCAAAAAGATGCAGAAAAACTAGTCCACACATTTGTTACTTCTAGGCTGGATTATTGCAATTCCTTATTATCAGGCTGCTCTAACAAGTCTCTAAAGACTCTCCAGCTGGTCCAGAATGGAGCTGCGTGTGTACTGACTAAAACTAGAAAAAGAGATCACATTTCTCCCATTTTAGCTTTGCTACATTGGCTTCCTGTAAAATCTAGAATAGAATTTAAAATCCTTCTCCTAACTTACAAAGCCCTTAATGGTCAGGCACCATCATATCTTGAAGAGCTCATAGTACGGTATTATCCCACTAGAACACTGCGCTCCCAGAATGCAGGCTTACTGGTGGTTCCTACAGTCTTTAAAAGTAGAATGGGAGGCAGAGCCTTCAGCTATCAGGCTCCTCTCTTGTGGAACCATCTTCCAGATTTGGTCCGGGGTGCAGACACCCTCTCTATGTTTAAGAGTAGGCTTAAAACTTTCCCTTTTGATAAAGTTTATAGTTAGGGCCGACCAGGCTCACCTTGGATCAGCCCTTAGTTATGCTGCTATAGGCCTAGACTGCTGGGGGACTTCCCATGATGCACTGAGCTCCTCTCTCCTCCTCCTCCTCCTCCTCTCCATCTGTATGCATTCATGTAACATCAATGCATGTCACTAACTTTGCTTCTTCCCCGGAGTTTTTTTTTGTGCTTTCTCATCTCGCAGGAAACCCTGGGCTCCGGGCCGAGCCTTCGCGATCCTTCACAGTCCTTATGGCATCCTTCAGTGGCTGCTGCTGTTGTCGTTGTTGTTATGATTGTTGTTATTCTGTCCCCCCCTTTCCCTCTTTCTTTCTCTCTCTCAACCCAACTTGTCAAAGCAGATGGCTGCCCACCAAGAGCCGGGTTCTGCTTGAGGTTTCTACCCATTAAAGGGGAGTTTTTCCTTACTGCTGTCGCCAAGTGCTTGCTCATGGGGGAATTGTTGGGTCTCTGTAAATTAAAGAGTACGGTCTTGACCTGCTCTGTGTGAAAAGTGCCCTGAGATGACTTTTGTTGTGATTTGGCGCTATATAAATAAAAATTGATTGATTGATAATATAATACTGCATTAAAACCATGGTTGCGCTATACTACTTGAACTGTGCATGGTGCTGAAATTAAGCCTAATAATACTACCAGAAATTAAAGTTTAATATTTTAATTGTAACACAGTTTTAATTCCACAACTTTAGTCTATGAGACCATGCAAAGTTTGTTCTTCAGAAACAAAAATGGTTGTCAGTCGAACAGAAATGGTGTGTTGATACCATCCCCCCACCCCACCCCCAGATTCAGTCCTTAACAATGTTATAAATCAATTATATTCTTAAATGAATAAAGAAAACATATAGACCTGGATTTCCGCTGCACCAGTTAAAAGCCTCCCATTGAAAATTTCTATAAAACTGTCCCATGGTTAAACTTACCCCTGGCATAGACCATACAATGATATTTTAGACAGTTGTGTATTTATAACTATGTTGCAACTGTTTGGTTAAGTCTCTACCCTGTTTCAACATGACAATGAACTAATGAAATAAGTGATATCCATAAAGAAAAGGTTTTGTGAGTTGGGTCTGGAGAAACATGAGTGGCCTACACAGATTCCTGACCTCACCCCCTTCCAACATCTTTGAATTAATTCTGATGCAGACTAATGCTGTTATAAGGGTAGAGGCAGTCAATGCAGCATATTAATGTCCATGGTGTTGGGGTGAGATGTTCAACAGTCTCACATTGTAATAATCAAGTGCGAAGTCAAGACCAGAATACTTACTTAATAGGATTTGTGTTGTTATGGAGCCATATCTGTAAATCTTTTGAGGAGTAATTTTGTCCTCACCCTCCAACTTGGTCTGGGCAGGGTGATGTTGTCTCCTGGTCTGACTGTAACCTCCAATGCTGATCCAGAAATCTAATCATGACTGCAGGAAACAACTCCTGGAATACAAAACCAAATTGAAATATGACCGTGTAACACAGATGCAAATGTCACCAAAAGTACTGAAAGCTACTGCTCAATACAACACTGATATTAACATCTATTGATTGTCCAAATAGAATCACTGAAATATGTTTAAAAAGTTTACCAAAAATTACCTAGGAGGACAACCAGAAAAATAAGCAGCCCCTCCATGTGTGTTGATTGCCTGGTGTTGAAAGACAATGAGACAAGTCTCACTCACAGATGTCGTCACTTGCACAAACTTTTCCTTTAAGGAACATGTAAGTAGTGATTGGTGAGTAGAATGGAACATTTTCTAATGTTGTTGTTTTCTGTGGGTGTGATGCTATGTGATGGTCATGATGTGAAGATACAACAAGATTTTTTCAGATAAGTACAATCATGACTGAATCCCTACAGTATACAGACAGAGCGTATAGTACAAAAAGAGTATTTTGTCTGGGCTATGTATGAGGTTAGGTACAGTATGAGATAAACCATGTTTGTACAATGTAGAGCAGCATTTGAGAGTCTGACAGAGGGCTTCACAGACATATAGTCCACTGTTACAGTAATGCACAGTAATGGTGTTGTAAATGTAAATTGTTACTTTAATGTCACTCCTCCATTAGTTGCCAGGTGCAACAAGACAACAGTAAGTTAGCAGCTGTCACAAACAGTAGGACAAGAGGGAGCGTCAGTCTTGTTATCAGGGATAATAACATGCATATTTTCCAAATAAACATTATAAGACTAAGAGGGCAAAGCCAAGTTTGCACCGGGCAATGGGTTGGTGTCAATAGAGAAATGGCCCACTAGAGGGAGGAAGTTTGCTGTAGCATTAAATTGATCAAATATATTATAAAGTCTGATGAAAATGTCTTTGGGAAGAAAATACTAATGGTGAAATACTGATTTTACAAAAAGAAACCAGGGATATTTTCTTCCTTGACTTGCACCCTTGTGTTCACTTTTGCGTAATCACCTCAGAGGGTATCTGCCTGAGGAGGTGAGATGATGAAATGCCTCTTATGTCAAAGCTCCATGGTCACAACAACCAGATTACATAATTATTTTCAATTGGACATAAAACGATTTACCACTGATACAATATGTTTAGAGCTGCAACAATTAGCCGATTAATTGATTAGTTGACTACTACTAAATTAATTGCCAACTATTTAGATAATCAATCAATAATCAATTAATCGTTTTGAGTCATTTTTTATGAAAAAAAGTAAAAATTCCCTGATTCCAGCTTCTCAAATGTGAATATTTTCTGGTTTATTTAGTCTTCTATGATAATAAACTGAATATCTTTGGGTTGTGGACTGTTGGTCAGAACAAAATAAGACATTTGAGGATGTCTTCTCAGACTTTGGGAAACAATGATCACTATTTGTCACCATTTTTGGGCATCTTATGGACTAATCAACTATCAGTCAATTGACAGATTAGTCGATAGTGAAAATAATTGTTAGTTGCAGTCGTAAATGTGTATGTGTGTGTGTGCATGCACGTAAAAAATGTGATCTGCTTGGCAACCACTGATGCTCTGTTGTTTAAACAAAAACCTGTTAACCACATATGCACTGTTTAGTGTGAGAAAGAGGTTTGTGGCTGAATGAAAACAAAACAGGCCTTTGATCAATTCAATGAGGTTTGCTCTGACTGAGAGCTTTAAAATATTTTACTTTAAAGTACATACATCTTTTGTAACAACATATTAATGTTATTCTTGTCTATTATTCTTCATGTCTATTCTCTATTAATCTATATTGTTAATGAGAATTACTTGTGCAGATATCTTGTGTTTATATCTTTTGTGTAAAGGGATTGAGCTAAGATTGAGTACATGTCTGCTAGTTTGTTGAATAAATGGCTGGGCATGGATTTAGTTTGGTCTCCTCAATAAATGGATTTATTTTGACTTTATAATTTAGATACCACAGAATCATTTAGCAAGATTGTCTTTGGGGTAATATCCTTTCTGGTGGCCTTTTACTTTTAGAAGAGTTTCAGCACAGTCGCACCTGGAGCTACTGTGTATGGCTGTATCTTCAGTATTACATCACTGCCATAAGTATTTGTGTATAAAACTACAAATTGCATCTTTTTGCAAACAAATCACTCTCTGTATGTGCACACAGAGTGTGTGCATGTGTCAACTGAGCAGATGATGTCATTCTCTCTTGACATGATATAAACTCAGAAATACAACGTACTGTACTATAAAGTGTAGTTGAGGTGGCTGCAGAGCTTCTATGTTTTACTGTAGATACACATGATTCAATTCAAGTTTTCATTGAGACAGTGGAGATTTGTACCACATGAACAATTTCTAAGAGTTTTTACAGTAAGCTAATATTAAGCATGTTTAAATTAATTATTTAAACATGTGATTACATTATATTGTCTGTGGTTTTAATAGGTGTGTTCAAGTGTCTTTTCAGTTCTAGCACAATGAACACAGTGAAACCAGGCACCAACACCTTCAAAAGGACACTAAGTTGCGGCTTCAGTCCATCTGCATGTTGAGCTCTGCTTTCATATGAGGGCTGTTTGTCAGTGTGGGTTTCCTGTAAGCCTAACTGATCACAAGGACTATATGATGGTTAAGGTTAACTCAGACAGAGGACTTCACAGACATATAGTCCACTGTTACAGCAATGCACTGTAATGGTGTTGTAAATGAAAATTGTAACTTTAATGTCACTCTTCCGTTAGTTGCCATGTTGAAAGGTCAAACGAGACAACAGTAAGCTAGCAGCAGAGGGAGTGTCAGTCAGGGATAATAGCATGCATATTTTTTCCAAATGCACATTATAAGACTAAGAAGGTAAAGCCAATTTTGCACCAGGCAATGGGTTGGTGTCAATAGAGAAATGGCCCACTCAAGGGAGGAAGTTTGTGGTAGCATTAAATTGATCAAATTTATTATAAAGTCTGATGAAAATGTCTTTGGGAAGAAAATACTAATGGTGAAAAATTGATTTTACAATAAGAAACCAGGGTTGTTTTCTTCCTTGACTTGCACCCTTGTGTTCACTTTTGCATAATCACCTCAGAGGGTATCTACATGAAGAGGTGAGATGATGAAATGCCTCTTATGTAAACGGTCCATGGTCACAACAACCAGATTGCTTATTTATTTTCAATTGGACATTTGTAAGTTTTTACAGTAAGATAATATTAAGCATGTTTAAATGAATTATTTAAACATGTGATTACACTACATTGTCTGAGGTTTTATATGCTGTGTTCAAGTGTTTTTTCAGTTTCTACTCTTGCACAATGACCACAGTGAAAACATGCACCAACACCTTCAACAGGACATTAAATTGCGGCTACAGTCCATCTGCATGTTGAGCTCTGCTGTCGTATGAGGGCTGTTTGTCAGTATGGGTAGGAAACCCCAGGCTTACAGGAAGTAAGCCTCACTGATCATAAGGACTATATGATGGTTGAGGTTAACGTTCTTATCAACTCTTTGTTGATGTAACTTGTAACTTCTTTGAAACTGGGTTGCAGGGTCAGTCTGTAATATACAGAAGTTGTACAGAAACATTCATCCTGACGTTTCTGTACAGGTGATTATTTTTAAATTTGTGTTGGGCAGAAGAAAAAAACTAATGTAATGTTATGGTAAAGTCTAGGTTTTTATTAATCTTATAATTGTGATGAAATATTAAGTAAAATGGTTTCATTGTGTTCAAGTTGTGCCAGTGAGTCAGCATGCACACTACCAAGGTCTTGCACACAAATGAAAATAACATCATTTTAACAAGAGAACCTTAAGGATAGATATTGTAGTCATCAAGGATTTATAGTAAAGTAACACACTGAACTGAGAAGAAGGACTGAGTGAGTACACAGCAATGAATAAATACATTGCAGTCTTAAAGTGTTTCTACTGATACATCTTTGCATGACTATCAGTTAAAAAAAAACTCCTTATTTATCTTATATTGGCCCTTTATGAAGCCCATGAGTTCAGCCTCTGTCTGAAACAGCCTGTTTTAGCTTCTTTTTAAGGCGCCCCTTCTGATGAGCCCACTGTGTTCTGACTAGTTAGCTCCCGGAAGCTGCCCGGCAGACTTCCACCATCTCAAGAGTCTACGTAAATAAACAATAGTTGGCAAATTTTGCTTCTTTTTCTGGGACAATGCAAACTACCCATGGAACAACCTTAGCAACGAAGGCTACAGAGCAGATGACCATTTGTGGGCATGCGCAAACAATCTGATGTCATCATGAGAGGGAAGTAGAGGTAACACTACAAATGGAGCCTTCAGAGCAGGCTGAAGCCCTGGATTTTGACTTGAAGGCAGCATTTTTTACACACTTTCAGCTCAAGTTTTGGAACTTTGATCATGTTTAACATAAATATCCACCATCATAACAGTATGACAAAAAATCACAAAAACCATTAAGAAGTATTTGTTGACCACACATAAATTCAGGCCTGATTTCCGTTATGATCTAAGCTGGCAAATAGTACACTTGGTACACAATCAACCCTGCCTTGTTAATGGATCTTGTATATAAAGGCTAAACTGAGCCAATGGAATCATTATAAAGTTTTGTTGTTTTTTTTTTGTTTTTTTTTAGCATATATTTGTTTATGAATTTAAATACACAATTATAATTTGCATTAAAAAAACAAAAGAAAATGTCATTTGCACATTATAATTCTATTTCATTATTCTGTCTTTACATGAACAAAAGCAAAATTCATTTTAAAAAGGCTTTTTGAAATTTTACATTTTATTATACTGTATCGCTGCTCATCATATTCTATCCCACGAGTAAATACTTTAATGTTTACACTTGATAAACATGATGCAGCAAATTTTTGTATATACATAATGATATATGTGCAATATACTGTAGTATATATATAAAAGATCATTCTTACAGTAAGTGTACATTAATGAACATTTCCCTGATGTATAATGGTCATTTAGTGAAATAGTAAAATTTGCTGGTATGGAACCCCCACACTGAGTCTCCCTCCTCCTGGTCTTCAGTACATCCTCCCAGACCAGCCTAAGAGACGACATCTTCCTTCTACCTTCACCCACATTCATTCATCTATCCTCAACATTCAATACCTCCTGAATTCCATTAAACCTTTAAACGGCATATTGTTGTGGCATGGTTCTTGCTAGTGAAATGTAGTTAACTTGTTACCTTAGGTTCAGGAGCAGAACCACGCCTCAACCACACCTCTAATCACCTGCCAAGCCTACTTATACTGGGTCAACCCATCCTACCCTGTTTGTCTCAGATTTATCGACCCACCCTCCATTTCCCTTCCCTTCATCCTTTTATCCTGCTACCTCATCCCTCCCTCTGCTCATCCCTACCCTCATCATCCCTTTATCCCCTCATCCCTTCATCCTCCTCTCCCTCTTTCCCCCCATCCCTTCCTATTCAATCCAGTGCATACTTCTCCCACATCTCATCCTAGGCACTGTCTGGGGGCCAGTGATCATCTTGAGTGGAAATATGAGTCTCCCTCCGCCTGGTCTTCAGTACATCCTCCCAGACCAGCCTAACAGACAACATCTTCCTTCTACCTTCACCCACATTCATTCATCTATCCTCAACATTCAATACCTCCTGAATTCCATGAAACCTTTAAATGGCATATTGTTGTGGTGTGGTTCTTGCTAGTGAAAGACATACAGTGGTGCATTTTGAGGCTGTACACTGTATATAAATATTCATGAATATTTTTTGTGTTAAGAAAAGTTCTATACACAAATATTATTATTATTATTATTAAATTCTTCTGAGGATAAGTGCTCTTAAATATGTCAATCCTAAATGTCTCTGAAAGACATTATTGAATGTTTGAGAATGTTTCCCCCACATCCAGCATATCCTTAATGCAACTCTTTACTTGGTAATAAGATGGCTTCATAATATAACTGTAGATGTATCAAAACAAAGAGAGCTAAGACACCAACAGAAAAGTCAGAAGTCACATTTGACATATTTGACAGCAGCAGAAAAGTGTTTTATTAACTTTGATAACATGGTATTTTTACTAGCACACAGCTTTTTAAGTAAAAAACAACAAAACAAAACAAGTCAGCAAGCAAGCGCTGTTTTAAAATGAATTGAGAGAGAGGTTGTTATGAGGCTGATTATCAGCCTCATGACTTCATCAATCATGTACTCACAGCTGCACACACGCATACAATAACTGGCTGGAAAAGCAAGAGGAAATAACAACTTAAAGGTTCTTAATGTAGAATTGTGAAGACTGACTGGAAGTGAGAGATGATTTGCTGAAACACGGTGCAAAACACAATGTTAGAAATCTTTTATGTAATTATGAGAAGTGTAAGCTAGGGAAAAGACATCACCTGCGCAAGCACCAGGATGTTGACTACAGCTCATTTATCAGCCATGGGTTGTAAGAATCAGTTTCTGATTCTTACAAGTAGAACCTTTAAACTGTGCACTTTGACTAAATTCCCCCCTTTTTTGGAATAAAACAGTGTTTGTTTTGTCCATCTTCTGCCTACTGGTGGGTTTGTCCATGCTGAGCCTGGAACACAACTCGTGTTAAACACAAATCTTCATCCTGAGAAACAAATTGACATTTGTCATTTAGACTCTTTATTATGTGGCTTCTATTGTTACAGTATTATGTTCCTGTGCATGTCTGATAGGTGCTGTTACAGTGTGGCATGAATCATCCAACAAGTCTTCTAAATTAAATGTCAAAGTACGTCATACCTGATTCCCTCTTGTTTGACCTCTGGTGTTTAGTATTTTCTGATGAACGTCTTTATCTGCAGAAATAAATACAACAGGATCACACTGCATAGCATGCAAATGCACACCTTTCACAAAAAATAACACATTACCCCCCTTAAATGACTAAATACAGGATTAATTATGATTTATTTGAGAAAAAAAGAATTTTACAACACGTAAAGAGATTCATCTATTAGGGGAATAATATGAGGGAACAACGATTAAGTAAACAATTTTCAGGTTAGAATAGGTACCTGTTTTGTGATTAAGATGATAAACCAAAATAAAAGAGAAGAGCGAAGAGAAAACAGTGAAGGCTGGAGTCAACATCACTACCCAGGACACAGCAGGCACAACAGACACAACAGGGCATGAACTGGAGTCACTGGAGTCTGCATAGAATGTGTAGAATGGGTTAAAACTGATCAACAATACTTGTCCTGGCTATTTTGCATTGGATACAACTTTAACAACAGTTAATCATTAAATTTCACATTTTCAAATAGAGTTTGTTGAATTTAGGATTGGGATAATTCACTAGCTTCATCAATATAAGTAAGCAAGTATGTTTTATTTTTAATTTTCCCTCACAAGTATGTCAGTGTATATAGTTGCCAAGGAATAAATAATAATAATAGGAAAAGGAATAATAGTTCCAGGAATAAATTCATGCCAATTTTAAGACAAGGCTGTTGGTTTTTAATGGAATTGCAGGAACTTGTTGGAAACTGAGGTTTACATTGCCAGTGACACCGTAAAAATCAGACTCATGAGTTTCTCATTTGCTCTGTTTTTATCTGTTTGCTTGCAAGCGGAGTACGGCATTAGCAGAAATGTTTGTGTATGCTATTCTTCTGCATTACAAATCTAAATATACATACATTTTTCAGCAGATCAAACAGCAAGACAACTTGAATGCAAACAGTATACTTTCAGTTTGACATTGCTAATGTTCCTGGTTTAAACACAAAGGTATGAACACAATGGCACCACATGTATAAATTATATTGCTCTTAAAAATGCACATTAATATAAGAGCACATTGTTCTTTTGGGTGATTTGATCAGTTAGTCAAATTGTTATATTTGCTGCATATATACATACAGTATACATGCAAAAATACACAGTTTTGGTCTTGTGAAGTTTTTCCATTTTACAACATTTTAAACAATGTGTGTGATTCCAACTTTGTGACAACAGTCTCTATTCTGTTTCAAGACAGATAATTCGCACATATAGAGAAGTCAGATGACACTACTTACTGACTGTGATCCTTGTGGCATTTCCATAACTGTAAACCTTTCTGAGAGAAATTGTTGTCTTATCCTCCACCATGTTCCGTTCAGTTCCACAGTAGTAGAGGCCCTCATCTGAATCAGTGATGTTCATGATCAGCAGGTCATAGGATCGAAAGGATTGGTTCTTCAGCAAATGAAAATGAGGGAATGGATTCAGAATTTCTTTAGAGTCTCTGGGGACCACACCTCCCTCATATTTTGTTCTCAGAACAAGAGAAGGCTGGTTCATATGAGAACAGTTCCTGAACCACACTATGAATACTCCAGGTGATGTTTTACAGTCACAGTACAGAGTGATGTTGTCTCCTGGTCTGACTGTAACCTCCAACGCTGATCCAGAGATCCCATCATGACTGCAGGAAACAACTCCTGGAGTATAAATACAATCACAAAAACAAGTTGAAATGTGACCAGCGTTTCACATCACAATAAGCGCAGGTTACTGCTACAAATACTGAGAATGTAGGGATGAATCCATTATCAGAATATAATTATATTCATTTAATTTTCAAGAGGTTTACTTACCTGTGACAATGAGCAGAAAAATATGCAGCCTGTCCATGACTGATGATGATCTGGCATGGAAAGACAATGAAACTGGTCTCGTGACCTGTGCAGACTTTTCCATTAAAGGAAATGTACGTTGTGATTGGCTAGTCAAACAACACATTTTCTTCTGTGGGTGTTTTCTATTGGTGTGACATTACATGATGGTCTAGATGTAGAATAAGATTAAACAAGATATCTTCAAAAGATTTGGCAGCATACTTTTCTGAGATACTGACTGAAGAAGTACAGTTCACAGTGTAAATGTACTGTATTGATTTTAGGCTGTAAATTGTCAGTGTATTGTCAATTATTGTGATTGAACAACAAAACAGAATAAGGTTAGAAGCTATTGTAGAAAATGGGACAATAGGGAGTGCCAGTCTTATTATCAGACATAATCACATGATTTGTATATTAGCTTTCACATGTCTACCATGAAAATAGTCCACAAAAAGGAGCAAAATCAACATTTTGTGCACAACAATATTAAATTGATCATATCTAGTGAGAATCCCTGCAAATTAAAATGTTTTTAAGTTATTTTGGGGTAATGTTACAGGAGTTGTAAAATACTAATACTGTTGTACTTCGACCCTGAAAAGGTCTAATGTCAAAGCTCTATGATCATAACTTGCACTAACCACAAGACTCATTCTTTTTAAGTGGGACATAAACAGTTTCCTGCCTGTGTTTGTGTGCATATATAAGGTGCGATGTACTCGGCAACCACTGATGCTCAAATGATGTAAAAAAAACAAAACAAAAACCACTATATTCACCATGTATACACTTTTCAGTATGAGGATGGGGTTTGAGCCTGAATGAGAACAAAACTGCCTTTCATAAAAGAAATGTGCTCTATGGATGAGATGTGCATGTTTTCATGTCTTTCTGGTGGTTTAATTTGCTGAATAAATTGCTTGGCATAGAATTTTCTGGAATAAATTAATTTTTTTCCACTGTATGAAAGGCTGGTCAGAACAAGCGGCAACCACCACAACTTGAGATTGAAGGTCAATGCCACCAACGGCCGCTAGATGCTGGCTCCAAAAAATCTTTCTTTTAGTCAGTGCAGATCAGTACCATGTGAACACTTCATAAACATTTTTACAGTAAACTTATATAAAACATGTTTTAATTGATCTCATCAATTTCAATTAAATTTTAGTAAATATTCAAAGTCAAGAACAAGTAAACCTTCAAACAAAATTAAAAACAAGAAAAAAAACACAGTAAGGACGTGCATCAACACCTTCAGCAGACCACTATTTTGCAGCTTTAGTCCATCTGCATGTTGCGGTCTGCTGTAGCATGAGGGGCTGTTTGCCAGTGTGGGTTTCCTGTCAGCCTTGCTGACTTCAGGGGCTACATGGTGGTTAGGTTAACTTCACTGTTAACCCTTTATTGTCTGGTAACATCTTTGAAACTGGATGGCAAAACAGTTTGTAATAAATATGAAGGAAGAAGTATCCATGGAACACATTCATTACTTTGAGTTTTACTCTCTAAGCTGAATCATCTCCAACATTACAAAAACTTGGAACTGTATAAAACAGGGAGTCGGGGGATGATGGCTAAATAAAAACAGGAAATTAGCTGAAGACATGTTGTGACACAGACAAGCAGTCATCGCTGCCATTTTTAATGTAACAGATCGATTACAATAAAAAAAAAACTTGAAGCAAATTGTAATCACCAACAATAAACAGGCTTTTCATCTTAAGTTTTTGTAAAGCTGATTAAGTGGTGAAGAAAAACACACAAGATGCATCTGCTCTGTTATAAATTTATATGAAGAAAAGAACAGCAACAAACCCATATATAACGTGATTAATGTCACTAACAGTGTGGAAAGCTCTAACGATGTCAAAACAAATATAAATTATCAACAAAAAACAAAGAAAATCACAACAGCAAGAATTACAGTGAAATGTTTTACTCTGTCTACAATGTGATATGATAAAAATACATTGAGCTTTTTCACTTCAGGGCATAACAACGGCTACATATAATCAAAGTGAGGATACAATAAATGTGACCAGTTAGGAGAGGAGGGAGATACATTTTGCCACTGTGCAGTGACGATGCTACCTAATAGTGGGCCTCGATCCAAAAGGAGCCAATCAATTATTATTGTTACTATTGTTATTGTTACTATTATAGTATTGTTATAGTCTTCTTTCTCTCTCAACACAACTGGTCAAAGCAGATGGCTGCCCACCTGGACCTGGCTTTTGCTTGAGGTTTCTTCCTGTTAAAGGGGAGTTTTTCCTTACGGCTGTTGCCAAGTGCTTGCTCATGGGGGAATTGTTGGGTCACTGTAAATTAAAGAGTATGGTCTAGACCTGCTCTACGTGAAAAGTGCTCTGAGATGACTTTTGTTGTGATTTGGCGCTATATAAATAAAATTGAATTGAATTGAATAGAATCAAGTGCGGTAGCTGGTGAACCAATCACCTCTTCGTCCCAGTACACACATATTTACATACATGCACACACTCCTGTCGCATGTCAAGTTAATAGTCACACTGATGGAGAGAACAGACTTCTAAAAACAAAATATGAGCGTGGTCATAACAGCAGGGTTCAGAGAATATTAACACTTCTTATCTCGCGCCCACAAACGTCTGTCTGTTCTGTAGCCTTTGTTGCTAAGGTTGTTCCATGGGTTGTTCGCATTGTCAAATTGCATAATTTGAATCAGATTCAGGCTCTAACATGTACGCATTTGAGAAGTTTCCATTTCAAGTAAAGAAAGAGTAAAAGAAATGAAATCCAACTCCTGTTTATGTAATCTCTGGAACCGCTGGAAGTCTGTCGAGCTTCCAGAAGCTAACCAACACACAGTGGGCTCATCAGGAGCGTTTCAGAAAAAGGCTGAACTGAAGGGCTACATAAAGTTGATTGATGAAAATTGTTGATTGGATGGTGGAGAAAAAAATGAAATATTTTTAGAATCCTGAGTAAGCCTTTTGATACTATTGTTTCATATTTACTTACAGTTAATAAAAGAAAAAGAAAATAAATTCCTCTGTTTCAGCAGGTGTCAGAAAAAACTGTGTGTGTTTGAAGTTTGCTATATTGCTCAACTTTACTACAGTGTAAATGACACAATGGCTTATGAATACCTCTTCTCATTTATTTCTAACTTGTTAGGTCCTTCACACTCTAGAAGTATTGATGGCAGAATATGTGCTGAAGTCAGAACTCTGGATTTTCTTCTTCTTTGGTCTCTGTGATGCTTAATGAATTTCCAGTGCAGCATAACACACATCTTCATCCTGAGATTTGACAATTGTTATTTAGAATCATGAACATGTACTATACAGATGTACTACTTTGATTTTCTATAATTCACTATTAAATACATTGGAGCGAGAATCAGGGATCAGTGTTGTTAGTGTAAAACATCACATACTGTACGTGAAAAAATGGAAAGATCTGTGTAGTGAAGAATAAATTGAAACATGCAAACCAATAAACATTTATCATTGTCAATATTTTAACTTACAATATTTTAATAGCAGGAAAAGCACACGTCTTTCTCAATGTATTAATTAATAAATAGTAATAATTGCTCCATCATATATAACTGTGCCAGTGAGTCAGTATGAACAATATCAAGGTCCCACCATTGAAACACCAAATGAAATCCGGCCATTATTAATGTAATTAGATAACATGTTTTATCTGAGACAGGATTTATACCTGTGTGACAAGTGAAAATGTTGGTCATGAGAAAGTCACATACATTTGAAAAGTGATTCAATTCATAATGTAAATTACCAGATTCTCTGTTGTTCCTCTGGTGTCAGGTCTTTGTTGGTCCACTTGAGGTTTTTTAGCTGCAGACATGAATATAGCATCATTACACCATGAAAACCAACCTCACAAAATACCTTAAAGAATATTAATTATTGTATCTAAAGCCAGTTATGTGGTTAAAAACAAGGTTTTCTCTGGATAACAAGTTAAGCTATAAACTTTTAAAGAACTAGTCATCAAAGTAATCTAATGAACTGAGGATAGAAAGACCAAGTGGATAAAAGTGACATACTGTACAGTAGGTACCTGTTTTCTGGCTGAGCTGATAAACCAAAAGAGAGAAGAGGAGAGAGGAGAGAACAGCCAGAGATGGACAGAGAGAGAGCAGCAGCGTCCAGCACACACCACAGTCTTGTTGGTGGGTTGAGGTTTGGTAATCTGGCTCACTGGAGTCTGAATCAAACACAAACGAGTGAGTGAATGTTTGTGATTCCAGTGTTATAGATACATAATGGAAATAAAGACATGTTTATGTTTTTTGTTTCCTGTATAAAACCTATCCACACACATACACACACTGAGGCTGAGGAACACCATTCTTCAAAAAGATATTCCCTCATTTGATGTTTAGATGATGGTGGTGGAGAGTGCTGTCTAACACGTCAGTCCAAAATCTCCCATAGGTTTCAATTGGGTTGAGATCTGGTGACTGTGAAGGCCATAGCATATGATTCACATCATTTTCATACTCATCAAACCATTCAGTGACCCCTCATGCCCTGTGAATTGGGGCATTGTCATTCTGGAAGAGACCACTCTCATCAGGATAGAAATATTTCATCATAGGATAAAGGTGATCACTCAGAACAACTTTGTATTGATTTGCAGTGATCCTTCCCTCTAAGGGGACAAGTGGACCCAAACCATGTCAGCAAAATGCCCCCCACAGCATAACAGAGCCACCAGATCCCCTCACAGAGGGGGTTAAGCTTTCAGAGCTGTACCGGGTTTTCCTTTAATTTGTCACCTGTCTGTTTTATATGCAATATTCTTTGTTGTATTTAGCATCATGATGGTTTACCTGCTCCATCCCTAATTAAAGTGCACACATTTGTAGAAACAAAATCATACATGACTTTTTCAACTTTGGCCCAGATTCAGAATTGCCTTTAAGCTACAGAAACAATCAGAATCACATCTACAATCTATTTCTACATAATTATCTACAATAATTTGGCTGATGTCTTTATTTATGATTTATTAGGCTTGCAAATGTCAACAGTAAATGCAATGTGAAACTTTCTCCCCCTTCTAGCCTGTTTTCTGTGAATGGAAAATTATCTCAAAAGTCACTCAGCATGAAAATAAACATAGAAAATATTGGGTTTACATTTATCATGACTCATAACACTTCAGATCCAAGAGGTCTCTGATTTGGCAGGAATCCTTTGTAACAATGAAACAGCATTTCCTTCCAGATCGGCAGTTGTTTTACTCTGGATTCAACCTCATGACCAGGTAATGATGATGCAGTTAATATATTCTGTATGTGCATTGTGACATCATGAAGGCTCAGCTACGTTTTATTTTTCAAATATCCACATTAATGTAAGCCCACAATTTCTTCTTGTGTGGTGATTAGTTGATCAAATTTAAATTTACTGTGTAGATAATTCACACATATAGAGAAGTCAGATGAGACTACTTACTGACTACGATCCTTGTGACATTTCCATAAGTGTAAACATCTCTTTGATAAATTGTTGTCTTATCCTCCAGCTTGGTCTGTTCAGTTCCACAGTAGTAGAGGCCCTCATCTGAATCAGTGATGTTCATGATCAGCAGGTCGTAGGAGTCAGAGGATTTGTTCTCCACCAAATGAAAACGAGGGAATGGATTCAGAAAGTTTGAATAGTCTTTGTCTGTTGTGTCTATGTGCTTAAATTTTGTTCTCAGAACAAGAGAAGGCTGGTTCACATGAGAACAGTTCCTGTACCACACTATGAATACTCCAGATGATCTTTTGCAGTCACAGTACAGAGTGATGTTGTTTCCTGGTCTGACTGTAACCTCCAACACTGATCCAGAGATCCCATCATGACTGCAGGAAACAACTCCTGGAATACAAACACAACAATTAAAGCAGGTTGAAATGTTACAGTGCAACATTTCACATTATAAAAGATGCAGGTTACTGATGAGTTAATTCTCAAAATGGTACCAATTGTAATGTAATCTTCAAAATGTAATATCAAAATAATTACCTAAGAGAACAACTAGAAAAAGATGCCGCCCGTCCATGTGTGATGATGACCTGTAGCTGACAGGCAGCGACACTGTTCTTACTCACTGATGTCACGACCAACGCACACTTTTCCATTAAAGGAAATGTAAGTCATGATTGGCTAGTCTAATGGAACATCTTCTTCTGTGGTTGTTTTCTATTGGTGCAATGGTAAGTGTTGGTTTTTTGCATTGATGTTAAGATTAAAAAGATTGTTTCAGAAGACACTTGAAGAAAAGTACCTGATAAAAACAACCACACTGCAAATTCCAACTGAGGAGCCAATACAGAAGTGCATTTTATACTTATGAATATACTGATGTACAGAGACAACGAATAGACCTTCTAATTAAGCAAAGGTATAAAAACATGAGGACACAGATATATAGTGCACTGTACAGCAGTAGTATTGTTAGACTCTAAATGGTCAATTTGTTGTCACTGTTACTCCAACAGGGATGTGATCCACTAGAGGGAGTGAAACACTATTGTCTGCTTATGTTTGCATTAAATTGATAATATCAAGCTAAAAGGCAGTAAAAGTCTTTAGGAAGAATGTTTTGGGGTAATGTCACAGTAGATGTAAATACTACTGTTTTTTACTGACTTTATTGTGTTTAAAAGTTTGAACTCCTCTTTAATGAAAAACATCTGGACCCTTGATGAAACCTTTTTAACTGCATGGATCAGAAACCACTATTTGGACATGAGCTACATGGTCATAACTTACAACAACTAACAACAAACAACTTACTCATTCTGAACTAATACAGTGCATACCTCTGTTTGTGCTCAAGTACACGCTGCTCACCTTTGTGTCGGTGTGCACGTAAGGTGTGATCTGCTCAGCAACCTGCTCTGTTGTTTAAAAATCACTCTGCTCACCACATACAGGATACACTGTGAAGAGTGAAACAGAGGTTTATGTCTTCATGAGATCAAAACATGTCTGTTGTGTTTCTGGCTGAGAGCATTTAGATTTTTTCATGTTCAAGTGCATTGTCACATGTTTTATTTTGCTCAATAATTTCTTATTTTGGGTGAGAATCTGTGGAATTCTTCTCATCATTTTGTGCCTCCAGGGATTTGGATTTTCTGGTCAAAACTAATAGAACAATATATTTATTTGTTTTAATATAAAGTTGCAGCAACTGTAGTAAATTAAGAATGAAGATAATATAAAATTTAGAATCAAGATGACCCCTTGTCATCTAGTTTAGAGTGATGTGGACAACATGGGGTCAAACCTCCTCTGGCGCCTTTTTTTTTTGACTCAATACTTTACATTTCCACTAGAGGTCAGGAGAGTTTCACATGCAGCTAATGTGATTAATTGTGTGTAAAAAGTGCGGAAAATGTCACTGATCTCAGGAAGTTATGTTGTGGTCACTCTGTGACATAGTCAGAAATACACTGTACATCTAAATGTAGCTGTGGTGGCTGCAGAGCTGCTACATTCTGGCTTTGTTGTATAGTATCTGCCTTAACAACACTCAGTGGAGATTTACTGTATACCATTGTAATGTGATGTAATGTAATGATCAAGAGGAAAAAAACAAAACAGACCAGAAGCTTCTCTGTCATCTGTGGTTTGTGTGTGTGTGATTTGAAGGATGATCTGTGTTCTCAACATCTACACTGAAACGTGCAAAATGAAGCCGTTCAATACCTTCAGCAGGCTGTGGTGGAGACAGATGTCCCCTACAATCAGTTATGCTAGTAACTGTTTAAAGATAACATTTACATCAATAAGAGACAGTTCCCAGGGGAATTTGGAAGGTGATGATCAGTAATGTCACATTTTGATTTTCTGTATGCAATGAGTGAAGGCCGCTAGGCCATGTGTATTGTGAGAAATGTGGAAAATGCCAGATACAATTGATACATGTTAGAGAAGTTTGTGACACCATTTTTTTCTGAGATGAGTCATGTCTGGATTATTACCAAAGTGTCAAGGTCAAGCGAGGTGGAGTTCAGAAATTAAGCTCCACATTAGGAGGGGTTATGAGAGGTATATAATTGAATGTTTTATGATTTTGCATTAGGTTCTTTATCCCAGAAATCAAGGCCTCGGTTTGCTTTGTATTGCTCTTTATGCTCAGTAAACCTATTCACATTGAACTCTACCAGCTACCAGTGTATTTCTTTGAGTCTTTCTCTTATAAGTTTTGAGTTTAATGCTAAGTTGTGGGTGACCTGAAGATTTATTGGCCCATTTGGAGATTTTACCACAACAAGGCCACTAATCTGCAGCCTCAGTCTGTCTGCATGTTGAGCGCTGCCGTCATATGAGGGGCTGTTTGTCATTGTGGGTTTCCTGTAAACCTTACTGATCTTATTGATCTATAAGTTGATGTTTATTTGATATGAGTGTGTCCATGTGGACAATATAACTAGATTTTTTTTTCTGTTAAAAATACATTGGATATACAATGATGTAAATGGAAAGACATGCACTTGGTGGAAAAATATGTTTAATAAATTACGGCAGAGGATTTGGATGAAACCAGCAACATCTCCTGGTCTCATTTGTTCTTTCCTGAATTTCAGGTTATTCACTGTTACATTGGTGCTGCCAGGCGATTCCTGTAACATTTACATTCAAATGAAAGAAGTCTAGTAGCTGTAACACAGCAGATCACTGTTCATACCGTGTTTCCAAATGAAAGACAACTCTGTTTTTTAAACCATATCCACTATCATCACCTAATCTTAACCATGTAGTTATTATTGTATCCACAATAACGAGGGTTTCCTAACCTTAAGACAGTGCTCATTTTAATTTTGTAAGACACAGAAGCGACAAATGATTCTCCCCAATTACTGTTGATAGGAGCAGAAAATAGATCAGAAAATTCTTGTATGTGTCACTCTGAGTCAACAATGTATTTTGGTGTTTAATTTGGAGGACTTACTGGAGACACTATAGGCCATGAGGGTAAACAGTGTTTGACTTTTCCTGTAGCTAAAAATACTTGAGCATCATTCACACCTACAGTAAACAGCAGACCACTTTCTCTTAGTCAGTGCAGATCAATACCATGTGAACACTTCATAAACATTTTTACAGTAAACTTATATAAAACATGTTTTAATTGATCTCTTCAATTTCATCTTAGTGATTATTCAAAGTAAAAACAAACAAATCTACAAACAAACCTGAAACAAGAAAAAAACACAGTAAGGACGTGCACAAACACCTTCAACAGACCACTAAATTGCAGCTTTAGTCTATCTGCATGTTGCAGTTTGCTGTTGCATGAGGGGCTGTTTGTCAGTGTGGGTTTCCTGTCAGCCTTGCTGACTTCATGATGGTTGAGGTTAACTTCACTGTTAACCCTTTATTGTCTGGTAACATCTTTGAAACTGGATGGCAAAACAGTTTGTAATAAATATGAAGGAAGAAGTATCCATGGAACACATTCATTACTTTCAGTTACTCTCTGAGCTGAATCATCTCCAACATTACAAATACTTAGAACTGTATAAAACAGGGAGTCAGAGGCTGATGGCTAGATAAAAACAGGAAATTGACTGAAAACATGTCGTGATACAGACAAGTAGTTGTCGCTGCCATTTGTAATGTAACAGATCGATTACAATTAAAAAAACTTGAAGCAAATTGTAATCAGCAATAACAAACATGCTTTTTATTATACATTTTTGTAAAGTTGATTAATTAAGTGGTGAAGAAAAACACAATATGCATCTGCTCTGTTATAAATCTATATGAAGAACAGCAACAAACCCATATATAATGTGGTAAATGTCACTAACAGTGTGGACAACTCTAACAATATCAAACAATTAGAAACAGTCAACAGAAAATTAAAAGAAAATCACAACAGCAAAATTTACAGTGAAATGTTTTACTCTGTTTACAATGTGATATGATAAAAATACATTGAGCTTTTTCACTTCAGGGCATAACAAAGGCTACATGTAATCAAAGTGAGGATACAATAAATGTAACCAATTAGGAGAGGAGGGAGATACATTTTGCCACTGTGCAGTGATGACGCTACCTTGTATAGTGGGCCGCTATCCTAAAGGAGCCAATCAAGTGGTGAACCAATCACCTCCTTGTCTCAGCACACACTTGTTTAGATACATGTAAACAGGTGTGTGTAAGTATATCTTGAAGATAATGTTAATTATTAATTACATTTTGTGCAGTGAAGATGCTACCTTGTATAGTGGGCCGCTATCCAAAAGTAGTCAAGTGAAGGAGCTGGTGAACCAATCACCTCCTTGTTCCAGCACATGCATGTTTACATTAATGCACATGCCCCTGTCGCACAACAAGTTAATGTTAACACTGACTTCTAAAGACAAAATATGAGCGTGATCATAACAGCAGGGTTCAAAAATCATTAACACTTCTTATCTTGCACCCACAAACGTCTGTCTGTTCTGTAGCCTTTGTTGCTAAGGTTGTTCCATGGGTTGTTCGCATTGTCAAATTGCATAATCTGAATCGGATTTGGGCTCAAACATGTACGGATATACGTATTTGAGAAGTTTCCATTTTGAGTAAAGAAAGAGAAAAATAAATTAAATCTGACTCCTGTTCACATAGCCTCCGTCTGTCGAGCTTCCAGAAGCTAACCAATCAGAACAGAGTGGGCTTATCAGGACGGGGGCCTTAAAGAGACAGGAGCTAAAATGGCCTGTTTCAGACTGAGGGGCTGCATAAAGGGCCAGTACTGATAAATAAAAAGTTTTTTAAACTCTAAATCATGCAAAGATATTCCAGTAGAGCCCCCGAATATAAATATAAACCCGAAAAAATGCATTATACACTACATCGCCTTTAACTATCTGCTTCAGGGGTCAAAGGTCATGTTTTAATTTTTTTACATCAACTGTCTCTGTGACTAAAATCAAAACAAGCTTGAACAGAGAACGGTTGATTGGATGGTGGAGAAAAATTGTTAATTTTTTTGAATATTGAGTAAGCCTTTTGGTGCTATTGTTTCGTATTGGCTTAAAAAAGGAAAAAAAGGAATAAATTCCTCTGTTTCAGCAGGAGTTTGTAGTTGACTATATTGCTCAACTTTTCTACAGTGTGTGAGCTAAATGACACAATGGATTATGAATATCTCTTCTCATTCATTTCTAATGTTAACTTGTTAGGTCCTTCACACCCTAGAAGTATTGATGGCAGAATATGTGCTGAAGTCAGAACTCTGGATTTTCTTCTTCTTTGGTCTCTGTGACGCTTGACGAATTTCCAGTGCAGCATAACACACATCTTCATCCTGAGATTTGACATTTGTTATTTAGAATCATGAACATGTACTATACAGATGTACTACTTTGATTTTGTATAATTCACTATGAAACACATTGGAGTGAGAATCAAGGATCAGTGTTAGTGTAAAACATTACATACTGTAAATGCAAAAATGGAAAGATTTCTGTAGTGAGGGATGAATTGAAACGTGCAAACCAATAAACATTTCTTATTGACGATGTTTTAACTTGTCATAGCAGGAAAAGCACACGTCTTCTCAATGTATTAATGATTATTAATTATTGGGCATTATAAATAATTGCTCCACTATATTTAGCTGTGCCCATGAGTCAGTATGAACAACACCAAGGTCCCACCATTGAAACACCAAATGAAATGGAGCCATTATTCATATAATTAGATAACATATTTTATCTGAGACAGAATTTATACCTGTGTGACAAGTGAAAATGTTGGTCATGAGAAAGTCACATACTTTTGAAAAGTGATTCAAGTTTATACTGTAAATTACCAGATTTCCTGTTGTTCCTCTGGTGTCAGGTCTTTGTTGGTCCACATGAGGTTCTTTAGCTGCAAACATGAATATAGCATCATTACACCATAAAAGTCAACCTCACAAAATACCTTCAAGAATATTAACTATTGTATCTAAAGCCAGTTATGAGGTCAAAAACAAGCTTTTAGATACAAATTTGACAATATTTCTGGATAACAAGTTAAGCTACAAACATTTAAAGAACTAGTCATCAAAGTAATCTAATGAACTGAGGATAGAAGGACCAAGTGGATAAAAGTGACATACTGTACAGTAGGTACCTGTTTTCTGGCTGAGCTGATAAATCAAAAGAGAGAAGAGGAGAGAGGAGAGAACAGCCAGAGATGGACAGAGAGAGAGCAGCAACGTCCAGCACACACCACAGTCTTGTTGGTGGGTTGAGGTTTGGTAATCTGGCTCACTGGAGTCTGAATCAAACACAAACGAGTGAGTGAATGTTTGTGATTCCAATGTTATAGATACATAATGGAAATTTAAACTTGTTCACATGTTTATTATAATTTATGTGAGCGGCAAAAAAAGACACTGCCATTATTATTTGAGCTCTTCACAGTACTCTTGGTGCAGTATTGAGTTTGCCTCCTAGATACACTTTTTCACTTTGGCCCAGATTCAGATTTGCCTTTAGACTAAAGAAACAACCAGATTCACATCTACAATCATTCTAATTTGGCTTCTGTCTTAATTATGATTTATTAGGCTCATAAATGTCAACAGTAAGTGCAACAGGAAACTTTTTCCCCATTTGACCCTGTTATCTGCAAATGGAAAATTATCTCAAAACTCACTATGCAGAAAAATAAAAATAAAATATTGGCTTTACATTTATCATGACTCATAACACTTCAGATCCAAGAGGTCTCTGATTTGGCAGGAATCCTTTGTAACAATGAAACAGCATTTCCTTCCAGATAGGCAGTTGTTTTACTCTGGATTCAACCTCATGACCAGCTAATGATGTTTGTATGTGCACTGTGACATCATGAAGGCTCAGCTACTTCTTATTTTTCAAATGTCCACATTAATGTAAGCCCACATTTTCTTCCTGTGTGGTGATTAGTTGATCAAATGGTTAGATTTACTGTGTAGATAATTCACACATATAGAGAAGTCAGATGAGACTACTTACTGACTACGATCCTTGTGACATTTCCATAAGTGTAAACATCTCTGAGAGAAATTGTTGTCTTATCCTCCACATTGGTCTGTTCAGTTCCACAGTAGTAGAGGCCCTCATCTGAATCAGTGATGTTCATGATCAGCAGGTCGTGGGAGTCAGAGGATTCGTTCTTCACCAAATGAAAACGAGGGAATGGATTCGGAATTTTTGTATAGTCTTTGTCTGTAGCATCTCTTTGCTCAAATTTTGTTCTCAGAACAAGAGAAGGCTGGTTCTCATGAGAACAGTTCCTGTACCACACTATGAATACTCCAGATGATGTTTTGCAGTCACAGTACAGAGTGATGTTGTCTCCTGGTCTGACTGTAACCTCCAACACTGATCCAGAGATCCCATCATGACTGCAGGAAACAACTCCTGGAATACAAACACAACAATTAAAGCAGGTTGAAATGTTACAGTGCAACATTTCACGTTATAAAAGATGCAGGTTACTGATGAGTTAATTCTCAAAATGGGACCAATTGTAATGTAATCTTCAAAATGTAATATCAAAATAATTACCTAAGAGAACAACTAGAAAAACATGCAGCCCGTCCATGTGTGATGATGACCTGTAGCTGACAGGCAGCGACACTGTTCTTACTCACGGATGTCACGACCAACGCACACTTTTCCATTAAAGGAAATGTAAGTCATGATTGGCTAGTTAAATGGAACATCTTCTTCTGTGGTTGTTTTCTATTGGTGCAATGGTAAGTGTTGGTTTTTGCATTGATGTTAAGATTAAAAAGATTGTTTCAGAAGACATTTGAAGAAAAGTACCTGATAAAAACAACCACACTGCAAATTCCAACTGAGGAGACAAAACAGAAGTGCATTTTATACTTATGAATATACTGATGTACAGAGACAACGAATAGACCTTTTAATTAAGCAAAGGTATAAAAACATGAGGACACAGATATATAGTGCACTGTACAGCAGTAGTATTGTTAGACTCTAAATGGTCAATTTGTTGTCACTGTTACTCCAACAGGGATGTGATCCACTAGAGGGAGTGAAACACTATTGTCTGCTTATGTTTGCATTAAATTGATAATATCAAGCTAAAAGGCTGTAAAAGTCTTTAGGAAGAATGTTTTGGGGTAATGTCACAGTAGATGTAAATACTACTGTTTTTTACTGGCTTTATTGTGTTTAAAAGTTTGAACTCCTCTTTAATGAAAAACACCTGGACCCTTGATGAAACCTTTTTAACTGCATGGATCAGAAACCACTATTTGGACATGAGCTGCATGATCATAACTTACAACAACTAACAACAAACAACTTACTCATTCTGAACTAATACAGTGCATATCTCTGTTTGTGCTCCAGGATATTGTGGTCATGTCTGTGGTGGTGTGCATATAAAGTGTGATCTGCTTTATTGTTTAAAAATCACTTTGCTCACCACATACAGGATAAGCTGTGAAGTGTGAATCAGAGGTTTATGCCTTAATGAGAACAAAACATTTCTATTCTGTCTCTGGCTGAGAGCATTAAGATGTTTTCATATTCAAGTACATTGTGACATGTTTTATTTTGCTCAAGGACTTCTAACTCCAAGTAAGAATCTGTGGAATTCTTCTCATCATTTTGTGCCTCCACTGATTTGGATTTTCTGGTCAAAACTAATAGTACAATATTATTATTTGTTTTAATATAAAATAATTATGACCAGTAACTGTAGTAAATTAAGAATGAAGATGATACAAAATTTTGAATCAAGATGACCCCTTGTCATCTAGTTTAGAGTGATGGGGACAACATGGGGTCAAACCTCCTCTGGTGCCTTTTTTTGATTCAATACTTAACATTTCCACTAGAGGTCAGGAGAATTTCATATGCAGCTAATGTGACTATCTGTTCAGAGATAACACCATCACCATTTCTTTACCCTCCCATGTTTGTTTCAATAAAACCCTTCAAGTGAAAGTGCTCCTGTGTAGACTATACCATTCCTAAGTGTCACTGAAAAACAAAATTGTTAATTAATGTGTGAACGAGTGAAAATTCATATTTTGCTTAAATAATCATCCATCCTACATGAACACGTAGTGTGTAAACAGTATAGAAGATGTCACTGATGTCAGGAAGTTATGTTGTGGTCACTCTGTGACATAGTCAGAAATACACTGTACATCTAAATGTAGCTGTGGTGGCTGCAGAGCTGCTACATTCTGGCTTTGTTGTATAGTATCTGCCTTAACAACACTCATTGGAGATTTACTGTATACCATTGTAATGTGAACCGTTTTAAAGCATTTTTGAGTTAGACTAATGTAATGATCCAGAGGAAAAAAACAAAACAGATCAGAAGCTTTTCTGTCATCTGTGATTTTTTTGTGTGTGATTGTTTTCAAATTGTTTTCAGAAACACCAAAGTTTTCTATCTAGACGTTTGTATACATATGAATTTTTAATCCGTTATTTAAGTGGTGGAAACAAATAAAACACACAAGTTGCATCTATTCTGCGATGAATGAATGAATAAAGGCAGGAATTGAGTCTTTGTGAATGTTTTTTTCATTAATGATTTCATATACACTTCATGCTACTAACAGTGAGCAACAGTGGATGGCTTCATGACCTGTTGTACAATACAGCAAAACATCTATATACAGTATATTCTCACAGGAGAATTGACAGTAAATTTCTGGTCCCCTACAAGTCACATCAGAGCCTCAGATCCTCAGGCCAGCTGCCTCTGACGGTTCCTAAATCTCAGTTCAAGACTAAAGGTGACTCTCAACTCCAGACCTCCCTGCCTGAGGATCTAAGACTTGCAGAATCATGACATATTTTATATATTTTATATTATGAAAATAATTCTTGCACATTGTTTTATTTTCAACATGTCTTGTTATTATTATTTTTATTGTATTATCTTATATAATTACTGGATATTTAAAAACTGTAATTTGTTCATTTTATTTGCCACCTTACAGCCCTGAAATGTTTTAATCCTGGTTGAAAATATATAAAGTTTATCATTATTATTCTCTGTAGCATCTGCAACATAAGAAACTCCAGTGATGAAGACTCTGGGCTGGTGGCTAACTTGAGATGAAAACAGGAAATTTCCTGAAAACAGTTATCATGTCTTGTTACATACAAACAGTCGTCACTGCTGATATGAAATGTAGCAGAACAATGTCAGTCAAATCATTGAATGTGAAGCAAATTGTAATCAACAGCCACAGACAGGTTTTATATTTGTGAGATTTATTTGTTTATTTTCACAGCTCATCAGTTTTCAATCTTTTATTTCAGTGGTGAAGAAAATAAAATACACAAGATGTACAGCATCTATTCTTATAATAATGATAATAATGATAATAATAATAATAATAATAATAATAATAATAATAATAATAAGTGTCTTTATTTATATAGCACTTATGAAAACACATTTAAAAAGTGCTTCACGTAAAAACAAACACAGCAATAACAGAAAGAAGTACTAAAAGATCAACATACGAACTAAGATAGCAAAACCCATAAAACAGAATAAAAACTAGAATCAGGTGAAATCAGGAAAGGCGATGTGCTAAAAGTATGTTTTGAGCTCAGATTAAAAGGAAGCCACAGACTCAGCCTGCCTCATTTCCTCAGGCAGGTGCCTCGGGGCTCTTATTTCAATAGCTCTGTTCCCCTTAGTCTTCAGCCAAGAGTCGTACGGAAATAAACAATCAGAGATATATTGAGGAGTCACACCATTCATTGCCTCTTAAGTAATTAAAAGAACCTTGAAATCAATTCTAAGACATACTGGAAGCCAGTGTAAAGAGGCTAAAACTGGGGTGATGTATTCAAACCTGATTACTGTATGTATCACCACTAATGAATTCTTTATACAACTTCTTGTGTAGCTTTACATCCTGTAATAAATGATGGTAGAATAAGTGCTGAAGTCGGAACATGGAGTTTTCTTCTTCTTTGGTCTCTGCAATGTCTGACGGATTTTCAGCGCAGCATAACACACATCTTCACCCTATGATTTGACATTTGTTATTCAGAATCATGACCATGTACATAGTTAATACTAGCTGTATGATTCATTATGAACAACTGTTAAAAACATATATTTTTATATTATGTTTCTCATCTGTAAGTGTAACATATGTTCACTAATTTGCAAAAATCAGAAGATGAGTGTTGTAAATTATAATTCATAAAAGTACTGTAAATTACCTGATTCAGTCTTGTTTGACCTCTAGTGTCAGCTGTTTGCTCATCAATCTGAGGTTCTTTAGTTCTTTCTGGTCTACCAAGAGCTCTGCTCAGTGTTCTTGGTACAGTATTGACTCTGCCTTGTTGATGGATTTTTTCAACTTTAGCCTTCTCTGAGCATCGCCTTTACAGAAATATTCATAATCATTCTCATTTGAATAATGGATTATCATCCTATTCCAGCATATTTTATTTTTTCCCTGTTCAGGCCTTTTTTCTAAGATCTCAAATGTAAAGTTATCCCAAAACTTACAGTACTATGCATAAAACGTCTATAAAGACTATTTAACTTCAGATTGGGGTTTGTTGTAGCTAATTTTCACATATATGTTGTACGTGCACTTTTTTATGTTAGACTTCAGAGCACAGATATTTCCGTTAAACAATTACATTACTTGAAACCACTTATAGTCACAAATATTTAATTCACAATTTTAAAAAAAAAAAATCTTACCAAGTAGGATCCTTGTTGTGACATTGCCATATTCATAAACATATCTGTAAGTAATGTATCCTTTATCCTCCACTGTTTTCTTTTCAGTTCCACAGTAGTAGAGACACGCATCTGAATTAGTGATGTTTAAAATGAGAAGGTCGTAGGATCCAGAAGAAAAGTTTCTCACAAAATGAAAATGGTGGAAGGGCTGCAGAGGACCAGTAGTATTAGTGGCGCCTATCAGTGAACTTGTTTTTGTTTTTAAAACAAGAGACGGCTGGTTTTCATGAGAACAGTTCCTGTACCACACTATGAATATTCCTGTTGATAATTTGCAGTCACAGTAGAGAGTAATGTTGTCTCCTGGTCTGACTGTCACCTCCAACACTGATCCAGCAGACTGAACCTGTCTGCAGGAAACAACTCCTGGAATACAAACACAATCACAAAAGCAGGTTAAAATCTGTACAATGTTACATGATTTTCACAGCAGATGCTTAACAGCAACAACACTGAGAATAGGTATTGTTTGATTGTCATAATGGAACCTAATAATTGTAACATAATTATCTAAAATTTTATCAAGTGAATTACCAAACAGAAAGACCAGAAAAGTGTGCATCTTGTCCATGTGTGATGTTAAAGAGTTAAAAGAAAGAGAAACAGATCTTACTTATAGTCATCATGACCTGCGCAGACTTTTCCATTAAAGGAAAGGTAAGCGCTGATTGGCCAGACAAGTGGAACATTTTTGTCTGTGGTTGTTTTCTATAGGTGTGATACTGACTGATAATCTGCATAATTGTGTTTCCTCAGTGAACACTTGATAATACATACAATCTGTTAAACCCCACTACATCTCAGCATCCAAATGAGGTGTTAGTATTTAGACGGTAGACTGCAGCCTAGCAATACTTGCTGTAGTACCTTTGTTGTCTGTGTATCTGTGGGTCGTTACAGACATGGAGATTCTGATACATATAAACCAGATGTAGACAGTACTCTAATCCGGCAAAGCTATGAAATAAAATTCATACTTGTACAGTGTAGAGAAGCATCCTTGTCTTAGTCTTCAAATAGAATCTACTGTATAACTGTTACACATTTAAACTGTCAGTTTACTGTCACTCTGCAGCCTGTTGGCATTTTGAAAGATAGAACAGCGCTAGTTTAGCAGCTGTTGTGAACACCAGGACAAGAGGGAGGGCTAGTGCTTGTGATCAGTGATAATCACATTAATAGTAACTTCCAATTCCAACAAGTTCTTATATAAATGTATTTGTCAGTGCTTAAAACAATGCATATGGCTGCTTGAAAAACCACTAACTTGAGTATTTTCTGATCAACCAAATTCCCACAGTTGAATGGACAAATAACACACCCCAACCTTTTTTCTAGGACTTTTGGACAATGCCACATCTGCTTTTTCTACTACAAGAGGACTGACATTATCTGATAACAAGAGGTCACTTGTCAGGAAAACATAACGTTGGCTGTTTTAAGATGTAAAACAAACACCAAATGCTGTTTCTAGTTATACTATTGGTCAGGATATGAAGAATAGAAAAAACGACCCACTAAAGGGCACAATAACCTTATTTTCTTATTTTTCTTTTTTTTGGGCAATGTTACAGTAGAAGTAAAATACTACATGCTAATGAGAGCTATCCTGGTGCAGCATGTGGGTAAAGTAATAGGAGAGCATACACTTTTGTGATGTGAAAAACCTACAACTCCCATTTTACATATTTTCATTTATTTTCATTTGTATCATTTAAAGAATTGGATCCTCCTTTGCGGAGAAACGTTTTCAAACGTATGTATCAGAAATCAAGTCTACTTGTCTTTGTTGAAAAGCACTTTTTCTACACTTTCACTGTCTCTGATAGCACATATCATCTAAAAGGATCTGCCTGAGGAGTTGAGATGATAGAAACAATGCCTTTAGTGTCAAATCTCCATGGTGATCCCACGCAACCACTGCAATACTCTTGTCTTCCCTCTGGGACAGAAACATAGTATAATAGCACTGATACACTGTGTTCCTGACTGTGTATGTGCACAAGTAGAGCAGAGCAGAAGTCTGTTACTGAATGAGAGCAGAAGCTGCCCTCGATGAGGGTAGACTTATTTTTGTGTTTGTTGTGGTCAAGATCACTCTGTTATTCTACAATATAACATCTTTTACTTTACCTTTCTTGTTCCCAGGTCAGCCTGCTGCTGCAGTTTGACAGATTGAGACACTCAGTGACTGATCCTCTGCATAGTCCATGTTTTCTCTCTTTTTCCGACAAGCAAGTATATAAAAGAAGGATCTTCAAAATTAATTATTGATTTTAACTCAACTTCTGATATTAATTTTAAGGATGCATTAATATCTTCTATGGGGGGAGTAATAACAAAGGTTATGATATTGTAACCCTGGTTCTATGAGCACAGGCAGAGCCCTCTACTGGACTCTATGGGTAATACTCCTCTCCTACACATACATGCAATCCCTCACTAAAATTTGCATGTATGTAGTCGGTCAATCAGGACGCACCTAACAATTATGTGCATTCCGCACCCTATATAAGCAGCGTCTCACTGCCACTCACCATCCAAAACCACTTCAGTGGACGGTGTTGGAGGAACAGGGTCCATCGGTAGATGGCTCTGCCTGTGCTAATAGAACTTGGGTTACAATATTGTAACCTTCGTTCTATCTCACATAGGCTCTGCACTCTACTGGGCTCTATGGGTACAATAGTTGGAGCCCGATGAATGTATGCCCTGCCACGTTATATCTAAGAACGGCCTCACTGAGCCCGGCCAGCCACAGGTTAGTTGCCATGGCCCACCTACGACTTTATAATCCCAGCTTCTTAGCATAGCAGTGGGGGCCCAATGCAGTCCAGTTAACATGGACCACAGCTGGGTAAAAAAAAATGACCTAACCTTGCAGGGGTCATAGGTTTTATACCAAACACCCTGCACACCCCATTTCCCAAGTCATCTTGGATCAAGGGAGAATGCCGATGTATAATTGCCCTGGGGGAGGGGGTCAGGTGAACCACAGCTGACACACACACACAAGTCCTGAGTCGCACCTGTAAGCATGGACCTCGTAAAGGAGTTCTCCATGTCCAAGAGATAGAACCTTATGAATGGACAAGGCGTAGACCAGGACACCACCGTGCATATGTCCTCAACACTCACCCCACTGAACAAGGCCGTAGACGCTGCCACACCATGCGTGGAATGCACTCGGACCACAGTGGGGGGGGGTCCTTACCCGCCTGCCTGTAGGCTTGGGAGATATACTCACAAAGCCAACTAGCAAGGCATTTCTTGGATAGGGCTTCATCAGCCACTTTCTCTCTATAACACACAAATCAACCTGTTCTGCTGTGGAAGGGGTGTGCAGTGATGCATTTGCTGCTGCAACGCCCAACACACCCAGATTGTTCAATACCAAAGCCAGCCATGCACCCAGCCAGAATATTTTCTCAAAATTCCATGGCCATGACCTTCGGGAAATCGTGGCGAACTGAAGTCGGTGGCAGATTTCCAAAGGTCTACGAAGCTGCTGAGACAGATGAGAGATTGTCGACATCATCCATCAGAGAAGCCGCTCGGAGTGTCTCAGCTGATGCATCCAGCGGCAGTAGCAGTGGCAGCAGTGGCAGCAGCAGCAGCGACAGTGGCGATGGAGAGCCAGATGGAGAGGTGATTTCAGCTTTGCCACAGAGATCTATCTCAAGCTCCGGCTTGCTCTCATTGCAGGGAAATGAGACATCACATCATCAAAAATATTCCCACCACTTCTTCTGTAAAAGGTGGCAGCAGCAGCCTAATTGGTAGGCGCGTACATGCAAATTTCAGTGAGCGTTTGCGTGCATGTGATTTGAGAAGAGTACTACCCATAGAGTCTAGTAGAGGGTGGAGCCTGTGTGAGATAGAACAAGCGGCAACTACCACAGCTTGAGGTTGAAGCGAATGCCGAGGTACTGTATCTTGAAGGTCAATGCCACCAACAGCCACTAGATGCTGGCTCCAAAAATACCTGGTTCCAATAGACTCCCATTCAAAAAGCATCAACTTCTCTGTAGAAATACTTAGCCATTTTTTTTTTTCAATGAATCATTATGGTCTCAATTGCTAAATTTGGGCCCTTTAATAAGTGTGCTGGTGGTCATTTTGGAAATTATTGCTCTGGTGATGAGATTTGAAGACTTATAGTAGGCAATGATGTCTGCTGTGTGGATGCTTAATGACAGCAGTGATTGACAGGTGCTCACCCACTGCTCTCCCCAACTCCAGGACTCATGCTGACTCACACTCGGATTGTCACAACATTTTCAGTAAGTTTAATGTTACTTGATTATGAAAGCTGCCCTGTTAGCACAATTTAGCTAGAGGAGTTAACGTTAACCCAAGTGTGCAACACTCTGTTTTCGCTATGGTTCAAGGTAGTGGGGCGCGTTCCTAGAGTGTGAAAGACAACACCCTGCACTCTTTAATTGGAAGATCCTGGCTACAAATGGAAAAGATGGTGTTGACCATAAGCTGCAACTCTAGGCTTCAAACTGGCTCCAAAGAAAACCATCACGCTTCACTACGTTCATCTTTACAAACAGCCAGGTCAGAACCAATGCAGCAAAATAATTATTGGTCATAATATAAAGTTCCAGCTGTTTTAGAATTTATAAGATAGATAATATGGAATCATGTTGTGTAGATTGTCTTTTGACTCAAACCTCTTCCGGTGGTCTTTTTGGTGCATCATTTAATATATCTACCGAGACTGACCTCACAAGAAAAAGACAGGATCAGTGGTTTATGCAAGTCCCCCAAAATAACACATATTTACATTCAAATGAAAGACGCCTAGTGGCTGTAACATGGCAGATCACTGTTCATACAGTGTTTCCAGATGCCATTCAGCTCTGTTTTTTAAACCATATCAACTATCATCACCTAATCTTAACCATGTAGTTATTATCGTAGCCATGACAACAAAGGCCTCCTAACCTGAAAACAGTACTCATTTTAATTTTGTAAGGCAGAGACAAACGCTGTCCCCCCGATTACTGTTGATAAGGGCATAGTAATAATAAAATTCTTGTATGTGTCACTCTGGACCAAAAATGTATTTTGTTGTTTAATTTAGAAGACTTACTGGAGACACTATGATAACCAGTGTTTTGCGTGTCCTATAGCTAAAAATACTTAAGCATCATTCACACCTACAGTAAACAGCAGACCACTTTCTTTTAGTCAGTGCAGATCAATACCATGTGAACATTCATAACAAAGCATAATAAAGCATATTTTCATTGATCACTTCAATTTCATTTTAGTAATTGTTCAAAGTAAGAACAAATACATCTACAACCACAAATTAAAACAAGAAAAAAAACACAGTAAGGACGTGCATCAACACCTTCAACAGACCACTAAATTGCATCTTTTGTCCATCTGCATGTTGCAGTTTGCTGTTGCATGAGGGGCTGTTTTTCAGTGTGGGTTTCCTGTGAGCTTTACTTTTTTCAGGGGCTACTTGAGATAAAAACAAGAAATTGCCTGAAAACATGTTGTGACACAGACAAGCAGTCATCGCTGCCATTTTTAATGTAACAGATCAATTACAATTAAAAAAACTTGAAGCAAATTGTAATCACCAACAATAAACAGACTTTTCATCTTAAGTTTTTGTAAAGCTGATTAAGTGGTGAAGAAAAACACATAAGATTCATCTGCTCTGTTTTAAATTTATTTGAAGAAAAGAACAACAACAACAACCCATATATAATGTGATTAATGTCACTAACAGTGTGGACAACACTAACAATGTCAAGACAATTAGAAACAATCAACAACAAAAAAAGAAAATCACAACAGCAAGAATTACAGTGAAATGTTTTACTCTGTCTACAATGTGATATGATAAAAATACATTGAGCTTTTTCACTTCAGGTCATAACAAAGGCTACATGTAATCAAAGTGAGGATACAATAAATGTGACCAGTTAGGAGAGGAGGGAGATACATTTTGCCACTGTGCAGTGATGACGCTACCTTGTATAGTGGGCCGCTATCCTAAAGGAGCCAATCAAGTGCGGAAGCTGGTGAACCAATCACCTCCTTGTCTCAGCACACACTTGTTTAGATACATGTAAACAGGTGTGTGTAAGTGTATCTTGAAGATAATGTTAATGTTAATGCTGCCTAATGTTCTCTGGACAGCAAAATGGATTATTTCATTTCCCATCAGTGCTGGTCACTCGTTAACATACAAGAGCTGTCTACATCTAGCTGAGACATGTACTTTTTCTGTTGTTGTTGCACTACTGTGGGCTGGGAGGAAGAGCATTTTGTTTTTTTGTGTATGCAAATAAACAAAATCTTGAATCTTGAACGTTGATAGAGAAAACACAGACTTCTAAAAATAAAATATGAACGTGGTCATAACAGCAGGACTCAGAAAATATGAAACAAATAATTTTTAAAATATTTGTAACAAACAAATATTCATAAAAACCCCCACTATTTGTGCTTTGCTGAATAACGTATTTGTATTCAGGAACATCCCTAGTCGGAGCTAAATGACACAATGGCTTATGAATACCTCTTCTCATTAATTTCTAATGTTAACTTGTTAGGTCCTTCACACCCCAGAAGTATTGATGGCAGAATATGTGCTGAAGTCAGAACTCTGGATTTTCTTCTTCTTTGGTCTCTGTGATGCTTGACGAATTTCCAGTGCAGCGTAACACACATCTTCATCCTGAGATTTGACATTTGTTATTTCAAATCATGAACATGTACTATACAGATGTGCTACTTTGATTTCTATACTTCACTATTAAACACATTGGAGTAAGAATCAAGGATCAGTGTTGTTAGTGTAAAACATCATATACTGTATGTGCAACATCTTTCTCAATGCATTAATGATTATTTATTATGAGGCATCATGAACAATTGCTCCATTATATATAACTGTGCCAGTGAGTCAGTATGAACAACACCGAGGTCCCACCATTGAAACACCAAATGAAATGGAGCCATTATTAATATAATTAGATAACATATTTTATCTGAGACAGGATTTATACCTGTGTGACAAGTAAAAATGTTCGTCATGAAAAGTGATTCAAGTTTATACTGTAAATTACCAGATTTCCTGTTGTTCCTCTGGTGTCAGGTCTTTGTTGGTCCACTTGAGGTTCTTTAGCTGCAGACATGAATATAATATCATTACACCATGAAAACCAACCTCACAAAATACCTTAAAGAATATTAATTATTGTATCTAAAGCCAGTTATGAGGTTAAAAACAAGCTTTCAGATGCAAATTTGACAATGTCTCTGGATAACAAGTTAAGCTACAAACATTTAAAGAACTAGTCATCAAAGTAATCTAATGAACCGAGGATAGAAGGACCAAGTGGATAAAAGTGACATACTGTACAGTAGGTACCTGTTTTCTGGCTGAACTGATAAACCAAAAGAGAGAAGAGGAGAGAGGAGAGAACAGCCAGAGATGGACAGAGAGAGAGCAGCAGCGTCCAGCACAAACCACAGTCTTGTTGGTGGGTTGAGGTTTGGTAATCTGGCTCACTGGAGTCTGAATCAAACACAAACGAGTGAGTGAATGTTTGTGATTCCAATGTTATAAATACATAATGGAAATTAAAACATGTTCACATGTTTATTATAATTTATGTGAGCGAAAAAAAAAAAGATGTTTGTATGTGCACTGTGACATCATGAAGGCTCAGCTACTTCTTATTTTTCAAATGCCCACATTAATGTAAGCCCATATTTTCTTCCTGTGTGGTGGTTAGTTGGTTAAATGGTTAGATTTACTGTGTAGATAATTCACACATATAGAGAAGTCAGATGAGACTACTTACTGACTACGATCCTTGTGACATTTCCATAAGTGTAAACATCTCTGAAAGAATTTGTTGTCTTATCCTCCACATTGGGCTCTTCAGTTCCACAGTAGTAGAGGCCCTCATCTGAGTCACTGATGTTCATGATCAGCAGGTCGTAGGAGTCAGAGGATTTGTTCTTCACCAAATGAAGACGAGGGAATCGATTCAGAATGTTTATATAGTCTTTGTCTCCAAATTTTGTTCTCAGAACAAGAGAAGGCTGGTTCTCATGAGAACAGTTCCTGTACCACACTATGTCTACTCCAAGTGATCTTTTGCAGTCACAGGACAGAGTGATGTTGTCTCCTGGTCTGACTGTAACCTCCAACACTGATCCAGAGATCCCATCATGACTGCAGGAAACAACTCCTGGAATACAAACACAACAATTAAAGCAGGTTGAAATGTTACAGTGCAACATTTCACGTTATAAAAGATGCAGGATACTGCATGAGTTAATTCTCAAAATGGTACCAATTGTAATGTAATCTTCAAAATGTAATATCAAAATAATTACCTAAGAGAACAACTAGAAAAACATGCAGCCCGTCCATGTGTGATGATGACCTGTAGCTGACAGGCAGCGACACTGTTCTTACTCACGGATGTCACGACCAACGCACACTTTTCCATTAAAGGAAATGTAAGTCATGATTGGCTAGTCTAATGGAACATCTTCTTCTGTGGTTGTTTTCTATTGGTGCAATGGCAAGTGTTGGCTTTTGCATTGATGTCAAGGTTAAAAATATTTCTTCAGAATACACTTGAAGAAAAGTACCTGATAAAAACAACCACACTGCAAATTCCAACTGAGGAGCCAATACAGAAGTGCATTTTATACTTATGAATATACTGATGTACAGAGACAACGAATAGACCTTCTAATTAAGCAAAGGTATAAAAACATGAGGACACAGATATATAGTGCACTGTACAGCAGTAGTATTGTTAGACTCTAAATAGTCAATTTGTTCTCACTGTTACTCCAACAGGGATGTGATCCACTAGAGGGAGTGAAACACTATTGTCTGCTTATGTTTGCATTAAATTGATAATATCAAGCTAAAAGGCTGTAAAAGTCTTTAGGAAGAATGTTTTGGGGTAATGTCACAGTAGATGTAAATACTACTGTTTTTTACTGACTTTATTTTGTTTAAAAGTTTGAACTCCTCTTTATTGAAAAACATCTGGACCCTTGATGAAACCTTTTTAACTGCATGGATCAGTAACCACTATTTGGACATGAGCTGCATGATCATAACTTACAACAACTAACAACAAACAACTTACTCATTCTGAACTAATACAGTGCATACCTCTGTTTGTGCTCAATTACACGCTGCTCATGTTTGTGTCGGTGTGCACGTAAGGTGTGATCTGCTCGGCAACCTGCTCTGTTGTTTATAAATCACTCTGCTCACCACGTACAGGATACACTGTGAAGAGTGAAACAGAGGTTTATGTCTTAATGAGAACAAAACATGTCTGTTGTGTTTCTGGCTGAGAGCATTTAGATGTTTTCATATTCAAGTACATTGTTACATGTTTTACTTTGCTCAATAATTTCTTATTTTGGGTGAGAATTTGTGGAATTCTTCTCATCATTTTGTGCCTCCAGGGATTTGGATTTTCTGGTCAAAACTAATAGAACAATATAAGTATTTGTTTTGATATAAAACTGCAGCAACTGTATTAAGAATGAAGATAATACAAAATTTAGAATCAAGATGACCCCTTGTCATCTAGTTTAGAGTGATGTAGACAACATGGGGTCAAACCTCCTCTGGTACCTTTTTTTGATTCAATACTTAACATCTCCACTAGAGGTCAGGAGAGTTTTACATGCAGCTAATGTGACTAACTGTTCAGAGATAACACCATCACCATTTCTTTACCCTCCTCTGTTTGTTTCAATAAAACACTTCAAGTGAAAGTGCTCCTGTGTAGACTATACCATTCCTAAGTGTCACTGAAAAAGCAGTTGTTAATTAATGTGTGAACAAGTGAAAATTCATCAAAAAATCATCCATCCTACATGAACACGCAGTGTTTAAACAGTGCAGAGGGTGTCACTGATGAAGTTATGTTGTGGTCACTCTGTGACATAGTCAGAAATACACTGTACATCTAAATGTAGCTGTGGTGGCTGCAGAGCTGCTACATTCTGGCTTTGTTGTATAGTATTTGCCTTAACAACAGTCAGTTGAGGTTTACTGTATACCATTGTAATGTGAACCATTTTAAAGCATTTATGAGTTAGTATAATGTAATGATCAAGAGGAAAAAGCAGAACAGACCAGAAGCTTCTCTGTCATCTGTGGTTTGTGTGTGTGTGATTTGAAGGATGATCTGTGTTCTCAACATCTACAATGAAACGTGCAAAATGAAGCCGTTCAATACCTTCAGCAGGCTGTGGTGGAGACAGATGTCCCCTACAATCAGTTATGCTAGTAACTGTGCAACGATAACATTTACGTCAATAAGAGACAGTTCCCAGGGGAATTTGGAAGGTGATGATCAGTAATGTCACATTTTGATTTTTTGTATGCAATGAGTGAAGGCCACTCGGCCATGTGTATTGTGAGAAATGTGGAAAATGCCAGGTACAATTGATACATGTTAGAGAAGTTTGTGACACCATTTTTTTCTGAGATGAGTCATGTCTGGATTATTACCAAAGTGTCAAGGTCAAGCGAGGTGGAGTTCATATATTAAGCTCCACATTAGGAGGGGTTATGAGAGGTATATAATTGAATGTTTTATGATTTTGCATTAGGTTCTTTATCCCGGGATCATGGCCTCGGTTTTCTTTGTATTGCTCTTTATGCTCAGTAAACCTATTCACATTGAACTCTACTAGCTACCAGTGTATTTCTTTGAGTCTTTCTCTTATAAGCTTTGAGTTTAATGCTAAGTTGTGGGTGACCTGAAGATTTATTGGCCCATTTGAAGATTTTACCACAACAAGGCCACTAATCTGCAGCCTCAGTCTGTCTGCATGTTGAGCACTGCCGTCATATGAGGAGCTGTTTGTCATTGTGGGTTTCCTGTAAACCTTACTGGTCTTATTAATCTATAAGTTGATGTTTATTTGATATGAGTGTGTCCATGTGGACAATATAACTAGATTTATTTTTTCTGTTAAAAATACATTGGATATACAATGATGTAAATGGAAAGACATGCCCTTGGTGGAAAAATAGGTTTAATAAATTATGGCAGAGGATTTGGATGAAACCAGCAACATCTCCTGGTCTCATTTGTTCTTTCCTGAATTTCAGGTTATTCACTGGAAAGAAGCCTAGTAGCTGTAACACAGCAGATCACTGTTCATACCGTGTTTCCAAATGAAAGTCAACTCTGTTTTTTAAACCATATCCACTATCATCACCTAATCTTAACCATGTAGTTATTATTGTATCCATAACAAAGAGGGTTTCCTAACCTTAAGACAATGCTCATTTCAATTTTGTAAGACACAGAAGTGACAAATGATTCCTCCCCGATTACTGTTGATAGGAGCAGAAAATAGATCAGAAAATTCTTGTATGTGACACTCTGAGTCAACAATGTATTTTGGTGTTTAATTTGGAGGACGTACTGGAGACACTATAGGCCATGAGGGAAAACAGTCTTTGACTTTTCCCGTAGCTAAAAATACTTGAGCATCATTCACACCTACAGTAAACAGCAGACCACTTTCTTTTAGTCAGTGCAGATCAATACCATGTGAACACTTCATAAACATTTTTACAGTAAACTTATATAAAACATGTTTTAATTGATCTCTTCAATTTCATCTTAGTGATTATTCAAAGTAAAAACAAACAAATCTACAAACAAACCTGAAACAAGAAAAAAACACAGTAAGGACGTGCATCAACACCTTCAACAGACCACTATTTTGCAGCTTTAGTCCATCTGCATGTTGCAGTTTGCTGTTGCATGAGGGGCTGTTTGTCAGTGTGGGTTTCCTGTCAGCCTTTCTGACTTCAGGGGCTACATGATGGTTGAGGTTAACTTCACTGTTAACCCTTTATTGTCTGGTAACATCTTTGAAACTGGATGGCAAAACAGTTTGTAATAAATATGAAGGAAGAAGTATCCATGGAACACATTCATTACTTTGAGTCTTACTCTCTGAGCTGAATCATCTCCAACATTACAAATACTTAGAACTGTATAAAACAGGGAGTCAGAGGCTGATGGCTAGATAAAAACAGGAAATTGACTGAAAACATGTCGTGATACAGACAAGTAGTTGTCGCTGCCATTTTTAATGTAACAGATCGATTACAGCTAAAAACTTGAAGCAAATTGTAATCAGCAATAACAAACATGCTTTTTATCATACATTTTTGTAAAGTTGATTAATTAAGTGGTGAAGAAAAACACAATATGCATCTGCTCTGTTATAAATCTATATGAAGAACAGCAACAAACCCATATATAATGTGGTAAATGTCACTAACAGTGTGGACAACTCTAACAATATCAAACAATTAGAAACAGTCAACAGAAAAATAAAAGAAAATCACAACAGCAAGAATTACAGTGAAATGTTTTACTCTGTCTACAATGTGATATGATAAAAATACATTGAGCTTTTTCACTTCAGGTCATAACAAAGACTACATGTAATCAAAGTGAGGATACAATAAATGTGACCAGTTAGGAGAGGAGGGAGATACATTTTGCCACTGTGCAGTGATGACGCTACCTTGTATAGTGGGCCGCTATCCTAAAGGAGCCAATCAAGTGGTGAACCAATCACCTCCTTGTCTCAGCACACACTTGTTTAGATACATGTAAACAGGTGTGTGTAAGTATATCTTGAAGATAATGTTAATTATTAATTACATTTTGTGCAGTGAAGATGCTACCTTGTATAGTGGGCCGCTATCCAAAAGTAGTCAAGTGAAGGAGCTGGTGAACCAATCACCTCCTTGTCCCAGCACATGCATGTTTACATTAATGCACATGCCCCTGTCGCACAACAAGTTAATGTTAACACTGACTTCTAAAGACAAAATATGAGCGTGATCATAACAGCAGGGTTCAAAAATCATTAACACTTTTTATCTTGCACCCACAAACGTCTGTCTGTTCTGTAGCCTTTGTTGCTAAGGTTGTTCCATGGGTTGTTCGCATTGTCAAATTGCATAATCTGAATCGGATTTGGGCTCAAACATGTACGGATATACGTATTTGAGAAGTTTCCATTTTGAGTAAAGAAAGAGAAAAATAAATTAAATCTGACTCCTGTTCACATAGCCTCCGTCTGTCGAGCTTCCAGAAGCTAACCAATCAGAACAGAGTGGGCTTATCAGGACGGGGGCCTTAAAGAGACAGGAGCTAAAACGGCCTGTTTCAGACTGAGGGGCTGCATAAAGGGCCAGTACTGATAAATAAAAAGTTTTTAAAACTCTAAATCATGCAAAGATATTCCAGTAGAGCCCCCGAATATAAATATAAACCCGGAAAAATGCATTATACAGTACATGGCCTTTAACTATCTGCTTCAGGGATCAAAGGTCATGTTTTAATTTTTTTAACTCAACTGTCTCTGTGACTAAAATCAAAACAAGCTCGAACAGAGAACGGTTGATTGGATGGTGGAGAAAAATTGTTAATTTTTTAGAATTCTGAGTAAGCCTTTTGGTGCTATTGTTTCATATTGGCTTAAAAAAGGAAAAAAGGAATAAATTCCTCTGTTTCAGCAGGAGTTTGTACTTTACTATATTGCTCAACTTTACTACAGCGTGTGAGCTAAATGACACAATGGCTTATGAATACCTCTTCTCAGTCATTTCTAATGTTAACTTGTTAGGTCCTTCACACCCTAGAAGTATTGATGGCAGAATATGTGCTGAAGTCAGAACTCTGGATTTTCTTCTTCTTTGGTCTCTATGACGCTTGACGAATTTCCAGTGCAGCGTAACACACATCTTCATCCTGAGATTTGACATTTGTTATTTCAAATCATGAACATGTACTATACAGATGTACTACTTTGATTTTGTATAACTCACTATTAAACACATTGGAGTGAGAATCAAGGATCAGTGTTAGTGTAAAACATTACATACTGTAAATGCAAAAATGGAAAGATTTCTGTAGTGAGGGATGAATTGAAACGTGCAAACCAATAAACATTTCTCATTGACGATGTCTTAACTTGTCATAGTAGGAAAAGCACACGTCTTTCTCAATGTATTAATGATTAGTAATTATTAGGCATCATGAATAATTGTTCCATTATATATAACTGTTCCAGTGAGTCCCATCATTGAAACACCAAATGAAATGGAGCCATTAATAGTGTAATTAGATAATATGCTTCATCTGAGACAGGATTTATACCTGTGTGACAAGTGAAAATGTTCGTCATGAGAAAGTCACATACTTTTGAAAAGTGATTCAAATTAATACCATAAATTACCAGATTCTCTGTTGTTCCTCTGGTGTCAGGTCTTTGTTGGTCTACTTTAGGTTCTTTAGCTGCAGACATGAATATAACATCATTACGCCATGAAAACCAAACTCACAAAATACCTTAAAGAATATTAATAATTGTATCTAAAGCCAGTTATGAGGTTAAAAACAAGCCTTTAGATGCAATTTTTAGAATATCTCTGGATAACAAGTAAAGCTACAAACATTTAAAGAACTAGTCATCAAAGTAATCTAATGAACTGAGGATAGAAGGACCAAGTGGATAAAAGTGACATACTGTACAGTAGGTACCTGTTTTCTGGCTGAGCTGATAAACCAAAAGAGAGAAGAGGAGAGAGGAGAGAACAGCCAGAGATGGACAGAGAGAGAGCAGCAGCGTCCAGCACACACCACAGTCTTGTTGGTGGGTTGAGGTTTGGTAATCTGGCTCACTGGAGTCTGAATCAAACACAAACAAGTGAGTGAATGTTTGTGATTCCAATGTTATAGATACATAATGGAAATAAAGACATGTTTATGTTTTTTTTCCTGTATAAAACCTATCCACACACATACACACAGACACACACACACACATATTACTAATATGATATGATGTGGAATGCACACAACCAATGCTGCATTAATGTCACACTGATACTCGGCAGAAATGGGTCTAATTACATTCCAGATGTGGACTGTACATATATGATCAACTGTGAGTTACTAAAATATGATTGATTGGAACACATTACACTTCCCAACAGTAAATAAGTAGTTAGAATGAGCACGGCCTCTTACATTGTAGTGTATCATTAATAATTAATGTTATTGGGCTGACATGATTTTTGATGACCACAACTAATGAAGTTTATAGACTTATAAACAAAGTTCGGGAACCAAAGACCACGCCTTGTACGCAACTCATTTCCGCACCACAGGGTATTTAAACACACCATATCCGCTCCTCTTCCCTTCGTCTCAGCTTGCAAGCACCCTGTGACACACCAGCATAAACTTAAAAAACTTCTTACTCACATCATGGACCTCGAACTGCTCCTCAACGCCTCGGACGAGGACTTGTTCGAAGTCCCGGAGTCCCCCGGCGTCCGATCTTTCCGGCAGCCTCGCCTGCGCTCCTCGGTTTCCCTCATCCCGGCCTCTCGGCCCTCATCATCCGTCGACGACGATATCGTCGAGCCCTTGATCCCCAGCGGCTCCAGGGGAAGGTCCCGTACTCGGTGTCCGAAGGAAGCTACTCATTCCCGACGCTCACTCCAGCCTCGCTCGAGATCCCGGAGCCCGCCCAAGAGGAGCAGCCACCGCGCGCAGCGCTCTCCTCGCCACCAGCGTACCGACCGCTCCTCGGCCCCAAACATGTCCGAGTGGACCGTCGCTCGCTTAAAGCATTTCCTCAGCCAAAATAACATTCCCTTCCACCGCACCGACAACAAGGCAAGACTGTTTCAATTATACACGAATTCCCTGCAGGACACCACTCTCTCCCGTCCATCTTCCCACGGTCTTCCGGGTTCCCGGCGTCGCGCGCGCGACGACGTCCGTGACGTCACGGCTCGTCGCTCCGCCAGACGCACACCCTCCTCCTCAGCAACCTCAGCCTCTCCAGTACAGTCCGTCTCTAACCCTATGCAGGCCCTCTCTGCTCCACAGCCATTTCCTCCTCCTACTTTCTCTTCAGCCGCACTTACATCCCACGCATATACATCCCACCACCCAAGCATCCCTTCCTACTCTCTGGCACCTATCTCTGCTGCCCCTTCCCTCCCGGCCATCTCAGCCGCCCCTCCACCCGCACCAACCTCGGCAGCCGGTCAGACAGCACAAACAACAGCGGGCCCCAACAGCTCCACGAGTTATACCCAACCTTTTCCCCCCCTTTCTTCTTTTCATCCTCCCTGCCTCCTCCCCTACCCCCCTCCTCCCCACCACCCGCACTCTAGCATTACCTGTACTACAGCACCTGCACCTCCTTATCCAACTGCCTCACACACGGCCAGCCTCAGCCTTTTCCCGGCTCTCGCACCTCCTTCCAGCAGCTACACCCTGGCCACCGCCCAGCCACCAGTGCGCCCCCCAGCATCCGCCCGGCCCTCCCCTGTGTCTCCCACCCTCAGGCAGCAGATTCTAACCGGTAATTACATTGATCTCGCTCAACTCATTCACCCTACATCAATCAATCCTCACATCCCTAGGGAACTGCTCACCTCATTCGGCCCCTTGGAACTTAAACAGCCACTTCCTGCCCGCTCCAAGGACCTCACAGTCGCCGAGTTCGCTTTTGCTTTCTCTCTGTATAGGGACATAATTTGTTCAGCCTTCCCCGACCGCAGGTCCGAGCTCGATGATTACTTGTCATTAATTCTCGACCTGGCCTTGCGTTTCGGCGGCAACGGTTTCTATACCTACCATATCCTCTTCACCTCCCAAGCCGCTGGTCGCCTCCAACAGTTCAACCAGGGCACGTACTGGGGAACACTGGACCACGAGCTATATTGCCGAGTTTTCGCAGCCCGCGCTTCTCTGCACTGCGAAACGTGTGGCGCCCCTTCCCATCCCGCCGCAGCATGCACCCTCTCCGCCCCCCTGCCCCATGCCTCCGCAACAGACAAACGAAGTCCAGCCATGCCATACCACTTGCCATCGGCAGCTCCCCCACCATCCATCACCCCCAAACCTGCCTTAGATCACCCGTCCATCCTCGGCCCCCTCCCCAAAGGCACGGACAGGAGAGGGAGACCTGTCCTCTACCAGGGAGGACGGATGATCTGCAATAACTTCAATGACCTCGGCTGCAGCTCCTCCAGCTGCAAATTCCTCCACACTTGTTCATTCTGCGGGGGAGCCCACACCAGAGTCACATGCCCACACAACCCGACAAAGCAACAGCTGTAGTCAGGGCGGACATCACAAGTGCCTTCAAAGTCCTCCCCATCCACCCCGACTACTGGCACCTCTTCAGGGTCTCCTGGAAGGGCGCACACTATTTTGCCGTGCGTCTAAGAGCAGCCCAAAAAAAAAAAAAAAAAAAAAAAAAAAATTAATTAATTATAAACTCCCGTACGTCATCCACCTACTTGATGACTTCCTCACGGTCACGCCACCGTCTTCGCCCCCGTCATACGATCTCGCCACAATGATTTCCGCATTCACTGATCTTGGCGTTCCCCTATCTCCAGAGAAAACAGAAGGCCCAAGCACATCCTTGGAATTCCTCGGCATCACCCTCAACTCCATTACACTCCAAGCATCTCTGCCCACTGAGAAACTCCACCGCATTTCTCTACTCATTCAAAACTTTCTCATAGCCAACACATGTACCAAACGTCAATTACTCTCTCTGCTGGGCCTTTTCAACTACGCCACCTGCATCATCCCTCAGGGCCGATCCTTCTTGTCACACCCTCTCTCCATAGCCACCGCCGTCCCATCCATCCACGACCACGTCACGCTAGACAGCGCGTGCAAGATGGAACTAAAAATGTGGCACCAGTTCCTCTCTTCCTGGAACGGCATCTCCTTCTTTTACGACGACCACGTCACAGATGCCAATGACATCCAGCTATACACCGACGCCGCCCCTTCAGTCGGCTTTGGCGGTTACTACGGCGGCAGATGGTTCTCTGCCGAACGGCCACCCGACTTCTCTTCCCTGGCCCCTTCCTCCACCATTTCGGAAATGTACCCGATTATCATTGCTGCCATCCTTTGGGGGCATGAGTGGTCCAAAAAGACCATCGCCATCCACTCTGACAACAGTGTCGTTGTCGACATCCTCAACAAAGGCCGGTCACACAATCTGGACATCATGCAGTTCGTGCGCAAGCTCACATTGGTTTCAGCCCAGCACCAGTTCATTATCCGAGCGCTCCACATTCCAGGCCACAAAAACGCAATCGCTGATTCACTCTCTCGTTTCCTTTTTCAGAAATTCAGACAACTAGCTCCAGCCTCCAACCCTTTTCCAACTCCAGTCCCACCGTTTTCAGCTACAATCTACAACTGAACCCACAACTGGAACAACTGGTCACCATTTCACGGGACAACATCATCAACAGCGTCGCCCCTCGAACACTATCTTCGTACCTCACCGGCTGGAATTCCTTTAAAGCCTTTCACGTCTCCCACTGACTCCCGTTCCCTTCACTGGACATTCTTAACCTCTCCTGCTTCATTACATTCTCCCACACTCAACTCAAGATCAAGTCTTCCACCATACAGACCTACCTCAGCGGAATCAATTTCTTTGTCAAATTGATTTCCGGAGCACCATGCCCAGCCTTGTCCCACTCTCATATTAATATGCTGATCAAAGGTCTCCGAAAGGCGGAACCGCACCCCGCACCAAAACGTTCACCCCTCACGTCGGACCTTCTGGTCCGATGCATTCACACACTCCGCACAGGCTACTTGTCTCCTCACATAGACAAAACCCTAGAGTCCATGTTTTTACTATCCTTTTTTGGCTTCCTACGCTGCTCAGAAATCACAGCTCCTTCCTACTCCTTTGATCCAGCACTACACGCCACATTGTCCGACATCTCTTTCCACTCTTCAGATACACTCATCTACTACCTCAAACGCAGCAAGACCAACCAGTCGGGCCAACCTCAACCCATCTACCTTTTCCGCCTAGATTCATACATAAGTCCTTACGAACCCATCCACGAGTACATCAACACAAGACTAGCCAACCGAGTTTCCTCTCAAGACCCTCTGTTCATCACGGAAACGGGAAGGGTAGCAACACGTTTTTGGTTCCATCACCACATGCGCTCAGTACTCGCCAGATCCGGAATACCCCCAGACCAGTTCTCAGGACACTCATTCCGCATCGGAGCCGCTTCCACCGCCTCTAGACAAGGCATTCCCGACAACATCATCAAAATCCTCGGCCGTTGGTCATCCCCCGCCTATCATACCTACATCCATCACGACCTGGATAACATTAAGCAATCCCATTCTCGTCTCTCCGGTTGAAGTCTCTTTGGGGGCCTCGTACAGATGCCGGATCATCGAGACAGCACCCCCACCCTGAGTCTCAACCCCCTGTTCCCACTTACCTCCCCGACGTCGACGCCTCTCCTCCTTTCATCTATCACTCTCCTATCCACTCCCTCCTTCCCCTCTTTCCCGCCTGCTCTTCTTTCTCCCCATCCCTCGACCCTCATCCCATTCGACCCCTACCCCCTCATCCCGCATCCCACGACCTAGACCCTCACCCCCACATCCTCACACCCCCGACCCTCTCCCTTCCCCCATCCATCCTTCCCTCTCCAACCATCCCTCTAACTATCCTTCCTCCTTTTCACCCTGCCTTCCATCACACTCCCAATAAACCATTAAATCCATATTCTAGAAGGAGTGGTCTTGGTTAGTGAAATTAAGTTTATAGACTTATAAACAAAGTTCGGGAACCAAAGACCACGCCTTGTACGCAACTCATTTCCGCACCACAGGGTATTTAAACACACCATATCCGCTCCTCTTCCCTTCGTCTCAGCTTGCAAGTCCCTCCCACCCGACCCCTCCGCTAACTTTCCTCTCTTCTCTGCTCAAACACAGGAACAGGGGGCCTCGTACAGATGCCGGATCATCGAGACAGCACCCCCACCCTGAGTCTCAACCCCCTGTTCCCACTTACCTCCCCGACGTCGACGCCTCTCCTCCTTTCATCTATCACTCTCCTATCCACTCCCTCCTTCCCCTCTTTCCCGCCTGCTCTTCTTTCTCCCCATCCCTCGACCCTCATCCCATTCGACCCCTACCCCCTCATCCCGCATCCCACGACCTCGACCCTCACCCCCGCATCCTCACACCCCCGACCCTCTCCCTTCCCCCATCCATCCTTCCCTCTCCAACCATCCCTCTAACTATCCTTCCTCCTTTTCACCCTGCCTTCCATCACACTCCCAATAAACCATTAAATCCATATTCTAGAAGGAGTGGTCTTGGTTAGTGAAATCATTGTTGTTGTTCAGACAAATGTGCAGTTCATTTCATGTGTCTTTAGACACTAGTGTGAATTGAGCTAATGTTGTTTCAATTTGCAGTAATCTCTCCAGAGCCGACTGCATCTTTCAGGAGAGGGGACTTCGGGAGAAACTTTAACTTGTACAGAAAAGGGCATTGAAATATTCAGCATAGTGATGGAGTTACCTGCAACCTCTCCCAGAACCAGCACAACAGGATGTAGACCTTTAAAGAGGGCTGTATGTGTAGAAATGTGTGTATCTAAAACAGAAAAGATGGTCTCCATTGTACAGATTGACTGAAGTCCCCTCTTTGCTTCAACAAAACGATACTGGTCCCCTGTTAGATGTTGTGGTGAGACACTCACACTCTTGCATGGATGTATTCATTAGGACAGAAAAAGACTGAAAATGTAACCCTGATCAATGAGTTGTTTTGTGACAAAGTTTGACAGGAAAACAAGGATTAAGTGTTTGATCAGTTTTGTAAAAATGTTTCCTGCTCTGTGTCTCTGCAGAGGGGAATAAATAGTTTGTCACAGAGCCTTTAGAGGATCTTCTATTGTCTGCAAGTAGAAATGCTGCCTGGGAACAACAATTTAAGGGGGTGTGAGAAATTAAGATTAATTAGATTGTCAGAGATACAAGGGATAAATCAGCTAGAGGATGGATTAATCCCCAAAAGCCCAATGTCAAACTACTGCAACATAAGTGTCCATAAGGTATTGGCTCTACTGAAGTTTTTTACTCCTTGCCTCCGTTTTTGGAGGGGTGATGAGGGGTGTGAATCTGTGTCTGTCAATCTGTGTCAGTCCTTGATTGTCTGCAGTGTGGGGGATGGTTTCCTGACGATGATTGTTAGGCCTTTTCACTTTGGGTTTCAGGGTTGCTAACTTCTCATAGCCAAAATGTATCCAATTCAGGCTGACTGAGACATGGGTATTCCTCTGTCCTGGGTTAAATGTGTGCCACACACTACTGGCCTTTGGTGATGCAGCTTCTCTGGAGTGTTTAGGAAGATACTTTGAAACTGTTAAGAGTGGAGGTACAAGCAACTCTCTACTTTTGTTGAAAATTGCACCCAACACTACTCAGAAAAAGTAGCTAAACAAAGTACTTCACATCTAGAGTCATCTACTGAGAGGTGGCATAATCAGATGTACATGTAATGTAGTACACCACAAAAAAGTTGGGGTTGAATGACTTTTAAAATATCATTAAATTAATTGAAAAGTGATTGTACGGAACATGGTTCTTTAAAGCAGTAGGGCTTTTTGGCACTCAGTGGCTCTATATGTCTGACTAATTGACCTTACCTGCAGAAGGAAATGCATAGAATGGAGCAGAGAGTAAAGGAGACTGACTCCTGACCAACTACGAAGCTGACCATTCATTCAACTCCAACATTTCTTTTTGTGGTGTACTAAATTACACGTACATGTGGTTATTATGCCACTTCTCAGTGGATGTTTCTTGATGTGAAATACCTTGTTTAGCTACTTTTTCTGAGTAGCTTGTAGTGTAGGGTCCAATTTTCCACAAAAGTGGAGAATTGCTTGTATCTCCACTCTTAACAGTTTCAAAGTATTTTCCCCAATGCGCCAGAGAAGTTGTGTCACTAAAGGCCAGAAGTGCCAGGGGACAGGGGAATACCCATGTCTTAGTCAGTCTCAATTGGATACAACATCTTGGCTACCTGAAGAACAATGTGAAAAGGCCTTAACAACCATCGTCAGCTATGGGAAACCATCTCCCACACTGCAGACAATCAAGGACTGACACAGATTGACAGGCATCCTAACACACACACACACACACTCACACACATATACATATATATATACAGACGGGTGACAAATTATAGGAAAAACTGGTACAGGCCTGAATGATTGACCCCCACAGTGAGGAGATCTGGTGGCTCTGTTATGTTGTGGGGGGCATTTTTCTGGCATGGTTCGGGTCCACTTGCCCCATTAGAAAGAAGGGTCACTGCAAATCAATACATGTGTCTCCCTCCAGACAAGTTTCAGAGACTTGTAGAAAAAATGCCAAGGCTGAGGAACACCATTCTTCCAAAAGATATTACCTCATTTGGTGTTTAGATGATGGTGGTGCAGAACGCTGTCTAACACGTCGGTCCAAAATCTCCCATAGGTGTTCAATTGGGTTGAGATCTGGTGACTGTGAGGGCCATAGCATATGATTCACATCATTTTCATACTCATCAAACCATTCAGTGACCCCTCATGCCCTGTGAATTGGGGCACTGTCATCCTGGAAGAGACCATTCCCATCAGGATAGAAATGTTTCATCATAGGATGAAGGTGATGACTCAGAATAACTTTGCACTGATAAGCAGTGACTCTTCACTCTAAGGGGACAAATGTACCCAAACCATGCCTGCAAAATTCCCCCCAAAGCATAACAGAGCCACCAGATCCCCTCACTGTAGGGATAAAGCATTCAGGCCTGTATCGGTTTTTCCTTGAATTTGCCACCTGTCTGTCATATATGCAATATTCTATGTTGGATTTAGCATCATGAAGGTTTTCCTGCTCCATCCATAATAAAAGTGCACACATTTGTAGAAACAAAATCCTTACATGACTTTTTCACTTTGGCCTAAATTCAGAATTGCCTTTAAGATACAGAAACAACCAGAATCACATCTACAATCATTCTAATTTGGCTGACGTCTTTATTATGAGTTATTAGGCTTGCAAATGTCAACAATGAGTGAAGCTTTTTTGGGTTTTTTTGTAAATGGAAAATTATCTCAAAAGTCACTCTGCATAAAAAAAAAACAAAAACAAAAACATAGAAGATATTGGCTTTACATTTATCATGATTCCTAACACTTCAGATCCATTCAGATCAGATTTGGCAACACCATGAAGGCTTAATTACTTTTTATTTTTCAAATGTCCACATTAATGTAAGCCCACAATTTCTTCCTGTGTGGTGGTTAGTTGGTCAAATGGTTAGATTTACTGTGTAGATAATTCACACATATAGAGAAATCAGATGAGACTACTTACTGACTACGATCCTTGTGGCATTTCCATAAGTGTAAACATCTCTGAAAGAAATTGTTGTCTTATCCTCCACCATGGGCTGTTCAGTTCCACAGTAGTAGAGGCCCTCATCTGAGTCACTGATGTTCATGATCAGCAGGTCGTAGGAGTCAGAGGATTTGTTCTTCACCAAATGAAAACGAGTGAATGGATTCAGAATGTTTGTATAGTCTATGTCTGTTGTGTCTCTGTGCTCAAATTTTGTTCTCAGAACAAGAGAAGGCTGGTTCTCATGAGAACAGTTCCTGTACCACACTACGTATACTCCAGATGATGTTTTGCAGTCACAGTACAGAGTGATGTTGTCTCCTGGTCTGACTGTAACCTCCAACACTGATCCAGAGATCCCATCATGACTGCAGGAAACAACTCCTGGAATACAAACACAACAATTAAAGCAGGTTGAAATGTTACAGTGCAACATTTCACGTTATAAAAGATGCAGGTTACTGATGAGTTAATTCTCAAAATGGGACCAATTGTAATGCAATCTTCAAAATGTAATATCAAAATAATTACCTAAGAGAACAACTAGAAAAACATGCAGCAATGGTAAGTGTTGGTTTTTGCATTGATGTTAAGATTTAAAATATTTCTTCAGAAGACACTTGAAGAAAAGTACCTGATAAAAACAACCACACTGCAAATTCCAACTGAGGAGCCAATACAGAAGTGCATTTTATACGTATGAATATACTGATGTACAGAGACAACGAATAGACCTTCTGATTAAGCAAAGGTATAAAAACATGAGGACACAGATATATAGTGCACTGTACAGCAGTAGTATTGTTAGACTAGAGGGAGTGAAACACTATTTTCTGCTTATGTTTGCATTAAATTGATAATATCAAGCTAAAAGGCTGTAAAGTCTTTAGGAAGAATGTTTTGGGGTAATGTCACAGTAGATGTAAATACTACTGTTTTTTATTGAATTTATTTTGTTTAAAAGTTTGAACTCCTCTTTATTGAAAAACATCTGGACCCTTGATGAAACCCTTTTAACTGCATGGATCAGAAACCACTATTTGGACATGAGCTGCATCATCATAACTTATAACAACTAACAACAAACAACTTACTCATTCTGAACTAATACAGTGCATATCTCTGTTTGTGCTCAAGTATACGGTGGTCATGTCTGTGGTGGTGTGCATGTAAAGTGTGATCTGCTCAGCAACCTGCTTTGTTGTTTAAAAAGCACTCTGTTCACCACATACAGGATACACTGTGAAGAGTGAAACAGATGTTCATGTCTTAATGAGAACAAAAAATTTCTGTTTTGTCTCTGGCTGAGAGCAGGTGTTTTCATATTCAAGTACATTGTCACATCTTTTACTTTGCTCAATAATTTATTCATCAGGACTGTTTTCTTAACCATGTTCCCACACACATTCTGACCATTCACACCCACACTATAGAGTTGCATTGATTTTGTATCGGCTAAGAAGCCAGGACACGATGAGTGACAAGCGTTATGGAGCGGCAACTCCATCCATGTAGAGGTAAGATCAATGAGCAGATTCGCTGTTGCTGAATTAAGAAGGATGGTGAAGCAGCAGTGAGATGCTGCTTATGTAGTGTATAAGACATAACAAATTAGTAGGCGAATCCTGACTGGCCGATTATGTAAATACAAATTTCAGTGGGCAATTTTGTGCGTGTGATTGGAGGAGAGAATTACCCAGTAGAGTGGAGTCCAGTAGAGGGCAGACTCTGTGTGAGATTAAACTTCCAATGTGATTTGGCACTATATTAATAAAACTGACTTGGCTTAAGACAACATTGTTCTCACACAGGTCTCAACATCTCTGTAGAAATACTAAGCCAAATTTTTCAAAGAGTCATTCTCAACAAATGTCAAACAAATCTAAATCGCTAAATTCAGACCCTTTAATAAGTGTGCTGGTGGTCATTTTTAAAATTATTGATCCGTTATTAAGATTTGAAGGGCAGCGATGTCTGCTGTGTGGATATTGATTGACAGTTGCTCGCCTGCTGCTCTCCGACTCTCTCTGAGTTGGACTATTGTTGCAAAATTTTCGGTAAGTTTAATGTTATTTGATTATAATAGCTGTCCTGTTAGCACAATTTAGCTTAAGTTGTTAATGTTAGCCTAACTGTGCAACACTCTGTGTTCGCTTTGGGCCGAGGTAGCGGGGCACGCTTCCAGAACATGAAAGGCAACACCCTGCACTCTTTATTTGGAAGGTCCTGGCTCCAAACAGAAAAGATGGCGCCGACCATAGACTGCAACTATGTGCTTCAGCCTGGCTCCAATGCAAACCAATGGTCAATGTTATACCTTGCTACGTCCATCTTTATATACAGTCTATAGTTAAGAACTGATGCTGCAAAACAATTATTGGTCATAATATAAAGTTCCATCTGTTTATAATGTAGATAATACAGAATCATGTTGTGTAGATTGTCTTTTGACTCAAACCTCTTCTGGTTGTCTTTTTGGTGTATTATTTAACATATCTAACGACACGGTCCTCACAAGAAAAAGACAGGATCAGTAGTTTATGCAAGTCCTCCAAAACAACATGTTTACATTCAAATGAAAGAAGCCTAGTGGCCCTAATATAGCAGATTGCTGTTTATACCATGTTTCCAAATGCAAATCAGCTCTGTGATTTTTTTATTAAACCATATCCACTATCATCCCCTAATCTTGACCATTTAGTTATGATTGTACCCATGACAATGAAGGTCTCTTAACCCCAAAGACAGTAATAATTTTAATTTTGTATGGCATGGACAATTGATGTCCCCCTGATTACTGTTGATAGGAGCAGAAAATAGATCAAAAAAATTTTTATGTGTCACTCTGGACCAACAGTGTATTTTGTTGTTTAATTTGGAGGACTTACTGGAGACACTATAGGCCATGAGGGTAAACAGTGTTTGGCTTTTCCTGTAGCTAAAAATACTTTAGCAGCATTCACACCTACAGTAAACAGCAGACCACTTTCTTTTAGTCAGTGCAGATCAGTACCATGTGAACACTTCATAAACATTTTTACAGAAAACTTATATAAAGCATGTTTTATTTGATCTCTTCAATTTAATTTTAGTAAATATTCAAAGTAAGAACTAACAAATATACAAACAAAATTGAAACAAGAAAAAGACACAGTAAGGACGTGCACCAACATCTTCAGCAGACCACTACATTGCAGCTTTAGTCCATCTGCATGTTGCAGTTTGCTGTTGCATGAGGGGCTGTTTGTCAGTGTGGGTTTCCTGTCAGCCTTACTTATTTCAAGGGCTACATTTGAACTCCTCTTTATTGAAAATCATCTGCATGGATCAGAAACCACTATTTGGACATGAGCTGCATGGTCATAACTTACAACAACTAACAACTAACAACTTACTCATTCTGAACTAATACAGTGCATACCTCTGTTTGTGCTCAACTATACGGTGGTCATGTCTGTGGTGGTGTGCACATAAGGTGTGATCTGCTCGGCAACCTGCTCTGTTGTTTAAAAATCACTCTGCTCACCACATACAGGATACACTGTGAAGTGTAGAGGTTTATGTCTTCATGAGAACAAAACATTTCTGTTTTTTTTCTGGCTGAGAGCATTTAGATGTTTTCATATTCAAGTACATTGTCACATGTTTTACTTTGCTCAATATTTTCTAATTCCAGGTAAGAATCTGTGGAATTCTTCTCATCATTTTATCTCTCCACTGATTTGGATTTTCTGGTCAAAACAGTACAATGTAAATATTTGTTTTAATACAAAGTTGCAGCAACTGTATTAAATTAACAATGAAGATAATATACAATTTAGAATCAAGATGACCCCTTGTCATCTAGTTTAGAGTGATGTAGACAACGTGGGGTCAAACCTCCTCTGGTACCTTTTACTGATTCAATACTTACCATCTCCACTAGAGGTCAGGAGAGTTTCACATGCAGCTAATGTGACTATCTGTTCAGAGATAACACCATCACCATTTCTTTACCCTCCTCTGTTTGTTTCAACAAAACCCTTCAAGTGAAAGTGCTCCTGTGTAGACTATACCATTCCTAAGTGTCTCTGAAAAAGCAGTTGTTAATTAATGTGTGAACAAGTGAAAATTCATATTGTATTTATCAAAAAAATCATCCATCCTACATGAACGCGTAGTGTTTAAACAGTGCAGAAGGTGTCACTGATGAAGTTATGTTGTGGTCACTCTGTGACATAGTCAGAAATACACTGTACATCTAAATGTAGCTGTGGTGGCTGCAGAGCTGCTACATTCTGGCTTTGTTGTATAGTATCTGCCTTAACAACACTCAGTGGAGATTTACTGTATACCATTGTAATGTGAACCATTTTAAAGCATTTATGAGTTAGTATAATGTAATGATCAAGAGGAAAAAAACAAAACAGACCAGAAGCTTTTCTGTCATGTGTGGTTTGTGTGTATGTGTGACTTGAAGAATGATCTGTGTTCTCAACATCTACAATGAACCCTGCAAAATGAAGCCGTTTGATACCTTCAGCAGGCTGTGGTGGAGACAGATGTCCCTGACAGTCAGTTATGCTAGTAACTGTGCAAAGATAACATTTACGTCAATAAGAGACAGTTTTTCTATTTAGACATGTAAAAAAGACTGTTACAGTAATCCAGGCTTGATGAGATAAAAGCATGTATATTCTTGGAAGAATGAATGAACAAATGAACACATGAATGAATTCATATAAATGTGGTTCAGGCCACTAACAGAGGAAAGTCCAAAACAATTAGAAACAATCAGAAACAGTTGAAGTGGAAGTACACAGTGGAAGCACTGATGACTTCATGAACTACTAAATAATACAGCAAAACAACAGTTACTGTATATTTATCCTCATTGGAGAATTGACACAAAAAGTAGAGTTTAGTATGAACTTTTCCAAACAAACAATTGCTTTCAACCTTCACAAAAAATAGGCTAGTTTATACATACACATTTTCTTACAGGTCAGTTATTGATTGTAATGACTGTTGCTTAACTCCAAGCTAAATTACAGAATAGTCTCAATGTATCATCACTAATTAATTCATTATACAACTTCTTGTGACTCTTTACACTCTAGAAGTATTGATGGCAGAATAAGTGCTGAAGTCAGAACTTGCAGTTTTCTTCTTCTTTGGTCTCTGCAATGTCTGACGGATTTCCAGCGCAGCATAACACACATCTTCACCCTATGATTTGACATTTGTTATTTAGAATCATGACCATGTGCATATTTAATACTAACTATATGATTCATTATGAACTATTGTCAAAAACTTTAAAATTTATTTTAATATCATGTGTCTCATCTGTAAGTGTAACATATGTTCACTTATTGGCAAAAATGAAAAGATGAGTGTAGTATGAAACAACAAAACCCCCACAAACTAGAATTCATAAAAGTACTGTAAATTACCTGATTCAGTCTTATTTGACCTCTAGTGTCAGCTGTTTGCTCATCAATCTGAGGTTCTTTAACTGCAGAAATAAATAAAGGATCATCACACCATGTTACAGCCAAACTCACATAATAAATTACAAGCAGAGAGCTTATCTGAATCCAGGTTTCTGTGTGATTCAAAATTCATCTTGTAGATTAAATATTAATTATTATTTCTGAACTATTAAAAGCAAAAAGTTAAACATAAAAAGTGACATATACAGTAGTTACCTGTTTTCTGACAAAGGCGATAAACCAAAAGAGATGAAAGGAGAGAGGAGAGAACAGCAAATGTTGGACACATAGAGAACAGCAGCGTCCAGCACGAATCGCAGTCTTGTAGAGTGTCATAGTGACGAGGCTCTGGATCAAACACAAAGTTGAGGTAGTTTACTTGATTAAACTCTGATCTCATAGAAAAAAATTGCAAAAATGAAAATGTATGTAGTTGTTCATGACCACAGTAATCAGGGAATACAGATATTTCTGTAAACTGTTTGGTTTAAATTAAATTGCACAGGACCTTCTGATGAAGAAAAAAAAATACATTTCATGTCATTGTTTTCTGGTCTACCAAGAGCTCTGTTCAGTGTTCTTGGTACAGTATTGACTCTGCCTTGTTGGCCTTCTTTGAGCATTGCCTTTAAAGCAATATTCATAATCATTCTCATTTGAATAATGGATTTTCAGCTTATTCCAACAATAAGTGCAATGTGAAACTTTTGTTCCCTGTTCAGGCCTTTTTTCTCAGATCTCAAATGTAAATTCATTCCAAAACTTACAGTACTATGCAAGTTATGAAAAATACTTGGTGCACATTTAAGAATGACTCACAACGAAGAGGTCACTTATTTGGAAGGGATTCTTTGTTCAAATAATTATATAGTATTTAACTTGTTGCAGCTAATTTTCACATACATGTTTAATATGGTGGACTTCAGACCATAGATATTTCAGTCAAATGATTACATTACTTGAAATCAACCATACTCACAGATATTTCATAGACAAAAAAAAAACAAACTCCTTACCAACTAGGATCCTTGTTGTGACATTGCCATATTCATAAACATATCTGACATTAATGTATTCTTTATCCTCCACTTTCTCCACTCTTGTCTGTTCAGTTCCACAGTAGTAGAGACCCACATCCGAATTAGTGATGTTTAAAATGAGAAGGTCGTAGGATTCAGAAGAAAAGTGTCTCACAAAATGAAAATGGTGGAAGGGCTGCAGAGGACCAGTAGTATTAGTGGCACCTATCAGTGAACTTGTTTTTGTTTTTAAAACAAGAGACGGCTGGTTTTCATGAGAACAGTTCCTGTACCACACTATGAATATTCCTGTTGATAATTTGCAGTCACAGTAGAGAGTGATGTTGTCTCCTGGTCTGACTGTCACTTCCAACACTGATCCAGAAGACTGATCCTGTCTGCAGGAAACAACTCCTGGAATACAATCACAATCACAAAAGCAGGTTAAAATTTGCACAGTGTTAAATGATTTTCACAGCAGATGCTTAACAGCAACAACAACGAGAATAGGTATTGTTTGATTGTCATAATGAAAGCTAATAATTGTAACCTAATCATCCAAAATTTTATCAAGTGAATTACCCAACAGAAAGACCAGAAAAGTGTGCATCTTGTCCATGTGTGATGTTGATCAAGAGTTACAAGACAGAGAAACAGATCTTACTTATAGTCATCATGACCTGCGCAGACTTTTCCATTAAAGGAAAGGTAAGCGTTGATTGGCCAGACAAGTGGAACATTTTTGTCTGTGGTTGTTTTCTATAGCTGTGGTACTGACTGATAATCTGGGCATTGATGTTTCCTCAGTGAACACTTGATAATACATGCAATCTGCTAAACCCCACTACATTCTAACATCCAAATGAGGTGTTACCATTTAGACGGTACACTACAGCCTAGCAATACTTGCTGTAGTACCTTTGTTGTCTGTGTATCTGTGGGTCGCTACAGACATGGAGATTCTGATACATATAAACCAGATGTAGACAGTACTCTAATCCGGCAAAGCTATGAAATAAAATGCATAATTGTACAGTGTAGAGAAGCATCCTTGTCTTAGTGCTAGTGCTTGTGATAATGCAGAACCCTGAGTCTCTGAAACAACCTGCCTAAGGAAATGAGGCAGGCTAAGTCAGTGGCTTCCTTTCAATCTAAGCTCAATGCAGTGATAATCATATTAACAGTAGCTTCCAATTCCAACAAGTTCTTATATAAATGTATTTGTCAGTGCCTTAAACAACGCATATGGCTGATGGACAAAATGGCTAACTTGAGTATTTTCTAATCAGCCAAATTCACACAGTTGAATGGACAAATAACGCACCCGAACTTTTCTCTAGGACTTTTGGACAATGCCACATCTGCTTTTTCTACTACAAGAGGACTGACATTATTTGTTTGATCGCAAGAGGTCGCTTGTCTGGAAAATGTAACACTGGCTGTTTTAAGACTTAAAACAAACACCAAATGCTGTTTTTAGTTATACTATTGATCAGGCTGTGGAGAATAGGAAAATGACCCACTAAAGGGCACAAGAACTTAATTTTCTTTGAAAGTGATGTGGAAATGTCTTTAGGGTGCCTTTTTTGGGGAAGATTACAGTAGAAGTAAAATACTACATGGGAAGAAATCCTTTTCTTCCTTCTGCAGGCAGTGGGAGCGCTGGGTTGCAGCAGCGGTCAGTCTCTCTCGGATCCAGTGATCGTGTTCAGGTGAACACAGGTGAAGTCTTGTCTTGTCCAGCAAGGGGAGAATCTTCCAGTTGGGGGGGGGGAGTATACATGCACTTGGTTATGTGGTGTATTTTCATTAAGTGTCATTGGTGTGCTTAAAGACAATATTAAGCTATGCAGATTGATTTCATAAATTTTATAAGCAATAAGTGCTAGTGTGTTAGAATCTTATTGATGATGTATTTGTAATCTCATGAATCACATTTAAACACGATATACGTATAGAAGCACAGTAAAAGAATCATAATCATACACTGGAGAAATTTGAGTTTGTTTGTATTACATGTCACTTTGCTTGGGTCTGCGTTAAAGTGTTCACCTTTTCTAAAAATAGATCAAGAAATAAGGGTGGAAAGTGACTAGAATAACTAAATAAAAAAATAAAGGCCAGATGACAACTTGACAACAATAATGGTGTAAAATGATCCCCAATCCTTATGTAAAAAAAATGGACATGACCAGATAGAACTGAATATGCCAGTACATATCCACGACAGCTCAAAACCTGTCTTGAAGAGTTTTGACCAACAACGAGTGACGAAGATAAAATATAATGGTGTAATTGGCCAAAGATCAAGAGGATGGACGATAGGTGTGACCTATGCTGACCCAAGGATATAAAAACTACGCCCTGAAGGCAAAAAACCTTCAGAGCGACCTGGTTCATCTTGTACGCACTAATTTGCTCTCCTTTATTGCCGGCATTAAAGAACACTTTGCTGCTTGGACCTCTGACTCCTGATTTTTTTATCATCAAAAAGCAGTTTTTTGATCTGGTGTTTTCTTCAACTGTCATCCATTGATTTGACACGACAGTTACCTCCCTTTGTAAACTGGCTCACAGAGGGAGCAAAGTTTCCTCCTACTTAGTTACAATAGAATGGCAAGGATGTCTGTCTCCAGCCAGTACTTAAAGGGGCAGTGACATCATGGCTGCGTTTCCAAGACTCCTGGTGGTGTTGGTGCATCTCTGCCAATGAGAGACGATTTCACGCCGAGGTCTGAACTGAGGAGAGCATGCTGGGAGATGGAGTCCGTTTTGGGCTCCCTTTGTTTGACTTGGTGCCCTTGCTAAGCGTGCACACCCCTCACTCTGGGATAAGCATGCGTCAGGTGTCTTACGTCCTGACGGAGAGCTAATGCAACCTGACGCCACACACTAAGCAACAGAGACACGTTGTGCACGCCGCTCCGTGACAAAGTGGTAATGGCGGCCCCAACAGGAGGCAAGTGCATTATTCAGTGCGGTAACATCAGGTGAGGTGTGCTTTCTAACAACACCACACCAACCGTAACGTGCATGACCCAGCACAGCGCTGTGACGTCTCTGGACATTAGGGATGTGCAGAGGGCCCAGTATTTGTATTTGTATCTGTATTTGTTGAGGCAGCAAAATTATTTGTATTTTTATTCGAATAAAAGTGGAAAGGAAATTATTGTTTTTATTACCCTTTAAATTTAGAAAATGAAAGTGTTACAATAAGTGTTAATGAATAAACTACCTTACAAAGGAGGTCCCCACAGATCATAGACGACTGCACTGACTACTGTGCTAAAACTCTACTCATTGCCTCATTGCAGACAGACCTCAACCTATTTAGACAGTGTGTAATGTGTAAGGAGGAACTTCAAAGGCTATTCTTGCTTTGCACTTTTCTTTTATTGCCTATTTTTTATAACCACACATTGTGGAAAGGAGAGGGGGAACAACAGGTTATGTAGAGTCCCTTGAGAGCACTTTGCATGTGTCAGCTGCTCAGCTTTATCTCTGGGGAACACCCCCAACTCCTGGAGTGATGTCCAAATTAGGAAATGTGCGTCATGCAGCAGGTGGATGTGACTCCCTGTGTTGAGACCTGCTGATAGACGTAACAGTGGAGCAGAGGAGAGAGACTGATATGGAGATGTAAACGACCTGGGCACTGGTATTTAGACATGTTTTTTTTTTCTTCCCAAAAACAAATAATTTTGAAAATATTTTTATGAAACAAATATTGGTAAAAAAAAAAAACCCAAAAAACAATATTTGTGCTTTGCTGAATAACATATGTGTATTTGTAGACACCCCTACTGGACATCACTGCCTGCTCTGGTACGAGTGTAGTGCAACGCTGGCCAGCCATAACACACTATTTGACTTATACAGTATCATTACATTTAACAGTACCATAACAACTGTGACGTACACACACCAGCACAGCACTGTGATGTCTCTGGACATCAATACCTAAACTGGCTTGAATGCCCTGGCCCTCAACCTCCTTTGCGGGAGGTGTGGCGGGGGCGACACCTGTGTGTGTGTGTTTGTGTGTGTGTGTGTGAGTGTGTTATGCAACACCAGGCAGCCATAACACATCGTGTGAAATGGAATGAACCGAATTCACCTCAGCAGCATGGAGAATTGAGAAGGTGGGGAGGCTGTGGGAACTTGCTCTGTAAGAGATATAAATATATATCTATGATATGATATGAAATATCACATCATGAACATCATGGTGGGAGGGGGTGGAAAAAAACCTAATTTCTGCACTGTCATAGAGCCCAGTCTGTGCTCTATGACACTGTGGGGGGGTGCTGTATTAGCCCAACAAGACCCGCAGCAATGGTCATCACTTGCAGGAAGTACGGCAGACAAATGCCGATAACAGGGCTCCACAAGCTGACTTACTGATGAGATGAGATTTTCATCATCTGCAACAAAGCCGTTGTCTCACTCTCCTCGCAGTGGAGCATCACATCAGAAAGCTGAAAGTAATTCCACCACTGCTGGCAGCCATCGACAGCTCACAAAAGATGGTGGCTGCTGAACACCTCTCTCTGCGCAGTCATGTCCAAGGCACTCGAAGCAGAAGACATGACGGTGTGTGCTGGGTAAGTAGCCGGGGCAGACAAGTGACAATGTTTTGGAGCAGCAACTCCATCCATGTAGAGGTAAGATCAGTGAGCAGATTTGCTGTTGCTGAAGTAAGAAGGAAGGTGAAGCGTAAGCAAGACGCTGCTTATATACTGTGTTAGACACAAGTAATTGGTAGGTGTGTCCCGACTGGCCGGCTACCTAAATGCAAATTTCAGTGGGCGATTTCATGTGTGTGACTGGAGGACAGTATTACCCAGTAGAGTGGAGTCCAGTAGAGGGCCGAGTCTGCGTGAGACGAACTTCTGTTGTGATTTGGCACTATATAAATAAAATTGATTTGACTTGACTTAAGAGCACATTGTTCTTTTGGGTAGTGATCAGTTCGTCAAATTGTTCTCATTAGAACAGTTCCTGTACCACACTATGAATACTCCAAGTGATCTTTTGCAGTCACAGTACAGAGTGATGTTGTCTCCTGGTCTGACTGTAACCTCCAGCTCTGATCCAGAGATCCCATCATGACTGTAGGAAACAAGTCCTGGAATACAAATACAATCACAAAAATAAAATGAAATGTGACCAGTGTAACAGTGTTTCACATCACAACAAAAGCAGGTTACTGCTACAGACACTGAGAATGTAGGGATTAATCCATTATCAAATTGTAAGTACATTCATTTAATTTTCAATTTACCTGTGGGAGTAAGCTGAAAATGTCCATGACTGATGATTATCTGTCGTGGAAAGACTTTTCTATTAAAGGAAATGTACGTTGTGATTGGCTAGTGAAAAGAAATATTTACTTCTATTGATGTGATGTTACATGATGGTCTAGATGTCACATGTGATGTTACATAATCACACGTGCTGTGTATCGGCTTTCATGTGTCAATCATGAAAATGGCCCACAGGAGGGAGCAAAAAAATCATCTTGTGCACACCAATGTTAAATTGATAATATCTAGTGAGAAGCCCTGCAAGCTTAAATGTTTTTATAAGTTGTTTTGGGGTAATGTTGCAGTAGTTGTGAAATACTAATATTGTTTAACTGTATTATATTTGAAGGATTGGATCCTCATCTGTTCAGAAATATCTTCGACCCTGAGAGGCTTTGTAATCCCATGGAATAGAAATCATGGCATTTTTATTAACTGCTGCAAAGATCACATTTTGGACATCAATCAATCAATCAATCAATCTTTATTTATATAGCGCCATATCACAACAGAAGTCATCTCAAGGCACTTTTCACATAGAGCAGGTCAAGACTGTACTCTTTAATTTACAGAGACCCAACAATTCCCCCATGAGCAAGCACTTGGCGACAGCGGTAAGGAAAAACTCCCCTTTAACGGGTAGAAACCTCAAGCAGACCCCGGCTCTTGGTGGGCGGCCATCTGCTTTGACCGGTTGGGTTGAGAGAGAGAAAGAGAGAGGGAAAGGGGGAGGGGGGACAGAAGAAAAACAATCACAACAACAAACAACAACAAGCACAAGCAGCAACAGCCAGGGAAGGATGCCATCAGGACTGTGAAGGACCGCGAAGGTTCGGCCCAGGAGTCAGGTTTTTCTGTGAGATGAGAAAGCACAAAAAACTCCGGGGAAGAAGCAAAGTTAGTGACATGCATTGATGTTACATGAATGCATACAGATGGAGAGGAGGAGGACGAGAGAGGAGCTCAGTGCATCATGGGAAGTCCCCCAGTAGTCTAGGCCTATAGCAGCATAACTAAGGGCTGATCCAAGGCGAGCCTGGTCGGCCCTAACTATAAGCTTTATCAAAAAGGAAAGTTTTAAGCCTACTCTTAAACATAGAGAGGGTGTCTGGTGTGATAATACGATATTATGAGCTCTTCAAGATATGATGGTGCCTGACCATTAAGGGCTTTGTAAGTTAGGAGAAGGATTTTAAATTCTATTCTAGATTTTACAGGAAGCCAATGTAGTGAAGCTAAAATGGGAGAAATGTGATCTCTTTTTCTAGTTTTAGTCAATACACGTGCAGCTGCGTTCTGGACCAGCTGGAGAGTGTTTAGAGACTTGTTAGGGCAGCCTGATAATAAGGAATTGCAATAATCCAGCCTAGAAGTAACAAATGCGTGAACTAGTTTTTCTGCATCTTTTAGGGACAGGATGTGCCTGATTTTTGTGATATTACGTAAGTGAAAAAAGGCAGTCCTTGAGATTTGATTTATGTGGGAGTTAAAGGACATATCCTGATCAAAGATAACTCCCAGATTCCTTACGGTGGTGCTGGAGGCCAGGGTAATGCCATCCAGAGCAGCTTTATCATTAGATAATGTGTTTCTAAGGTGTTTAGGGCCAAGCACAATAACTTCAGTTTTATCTGAATTTAGTAGTAGAAAATTGCAGGTCATCCAGGTCTTTATGTCGTTAAGGCATGTTTGGAGTTTGTTTAACTGATTGGGTTCATCTGGCTTCACTGATAAATATAATTGGGTATCATCTGCGTAACAATGAAAATTTATGGAGTGTTTCCTAATAATATTACCTAAAGGAAGCATATATAAGGTGAATAGAATTGGTCCAAGTACAGAACCTTGTGGAACTCCGTGTCTAACTTTTGCCTTAAGGATTCATCATTAACATGTACAAACTGAAATCGGTCTGATAAATAGGACTTAAACCAGCTTAATGCAGTTCCTTTAATGCCAATTAAATGTTCCAGTCTCTGCAAAAGGATTTGATGGTCAATTGTGTCAAATGCAGCACTAAGATCTAACAGGACAAGTATAGAGACAAATCCTTTGTCTGATGCAGTTAGGAGGTCATTTGTGACTTTCACCAGTGCTGTTTCTGTGCTATGATGCGCTCTAAATCCTGACTGAAAATCCTCAAATAAACTATTGTTATGTAGAAAGTCACATAACTGATTAGAGACTGCTTTCTCAAGGATCTTGGATAGAAATGGAAGGTTAGATATAAGTCTATAATTGGCTAAAACACCTGAATCAAGAGTAGGCTTCTTAAGAAGAGGTCTAATTACAGCTACTTTAAAGGACTGTGGTACATAGCCTGTTACTAAAGACAGATTGATCATATCTAGTAAAGAAGTGCTCACTAAGGGTAAGGCTTCCTTAAGCAGCCTAGTTGGGATGGGATCTAAGAGACAGGTTGATGGTTTAGCTGAACAAATCATTGAAGTTAGTTCAGACAAGTCTACTGGAGAAAAACAGTCCAAATATATGTCAGGATTTATGTCAGGATTTACTGCCGTTACCAAGGTTCCTGTGTTTTGGGAGAGAACGGTGCCTGTTGAGGGCAGGAGATGGTTAATTTTGTCTCTAATAGTTAGAATTTTATCATTAAAGAAGCTCATAAAGTCGTTACTACTGAGAGCTATAGGAATACATGGATCAGTAGAGTTATGACTCTTTGTCAGCCTGGCCAAAGTGGTGAAAAGGAACCTAGGGCAGTTTTTATTCTCTTCTATTAATGCTGAGTAATAGGCGGCTCTGGCATTACAGAGGGCCTTCCTATATGTTTTAAGACTATCTTGCCAGACTAAGCGAGAATCTTCTACTTTAGTGGAACGCCAAATCCTTTCCAATTTTCGCGATGTTTGCTTTAATTTGCGGGTTTGGGAGTTATACCATGGAGCTAACCTCTTACGTTTTATTATCTTCTTTTTTAAGGGGGAGTCGAGTGTTTGTCTTAGTGAGCCTGCAGCACTATCAATAAGATTATCAATTTGGGAGGGACTAAAGTTAACATAAGAGTCCTCTGTAGTATTGAGACATGGCAGTGAATTCAGTATTGACGGAATTGCTTCCTTAAATTTATCTACAACACTATCAGATAGACATCTAGTGAGGACATTTTTATCTAATGGTGTGTAATCCAGTAATAGGAATTCAAAAGTTATTAAAAAATGATCTGATAAAATAGGATTTTGTGGAAAAATTATTAAATGTTCAATTTCAATCCCATAAGTTAGAACAAGGTCTAGGGTGTGGTTAAGACGGTGAGTGGGATTATTTACACACTGAGAGAAGCCAATTGAGTCTAATAATGAGAGAAATGCAGTGCTGAGACTGTCACTATCAACGTCCACATGAATATTAAAATCACCTACTATAATTACTTTATCTGTACTAAGGACTAAATACGACAAAAACTCTGAGAATTCAGATAGGAATTCAGAGTACGGGCCAGGAGGACGGTACACTATAACAAATAGAACTGGCTGTAAAGTTTTCCAGGTTGGCTGAGAGAGACTAAGAACAAGGCTTTCGAATGAGTTATAATTAAATTTAGGTCTAGGGTTGATGATTAGGCTTGAGTTGAAAATGGCTGCAACTCCTCCTCCTCGGCCAGTGTCTCGAGGAATATGAGTATTAATATGACTGGGGGGAGTGGATTCATTTAGGCTGACATATTCTTCATGACACAGCCAGGTTTCAGTGAGACAAAATAAATCAATACGATGATCTGAAATTAAATCGTTTACTAAAACTGCTTTAGATGAAAGAGATCTAATGTTCAAGAGTCCACATTTAATTATCTTATTTTGTTGTACTATTGCAGCAGTGGTTTTAATTTTTACTAGATTTTCATGAATGACTCTTCTTTTATTTACTTTGGATTTAATTGATTTATGTGGTCGGGGGACAGACACAGTCTCTATGTGGTTTTGGGTGGGTAACTGCTCTAATGGAAGCGCAGAGAAGCGTGTAGGACTGCAGCTCTGCCTCCTGGTCTCAACTCTGGGTTGTCATGGTTTTGGTTTACTAATAAACTTGGCCATATTTCTGGATATGAGAGCAGCTCCATCCAAAGTGGGATGTATGCCGTCTCTCCTAATCAGACCAGGTCTTCCCCAGAAAGTCTGCCAATTATCTATGAAGCCCACATCGTTTGCTGGACACCACCTCGACAACCAGCGGTTGAATTGTGACATGCGGCTATACATGTCATCACTGGTCAGATTAGGCAGCGGTCCAGAGAAAATTACGGAGTCCGACATTGTTTTTGCAAATGTACACACCGACTCAACATTAATTTTGGTGACTTCTGATTGGCGTAATCGGGAGTCGTTGCCGCCGACATGGATGACAATCGTACCATATTTACGCTTATTCTTAGCCAGCAGTTTTAAATTTGACTCAATGTCGCCCGCTCTGGCCCCAGGAATACATTTAACTATAGCTGCTGGTGTCGCTAACTTCACGTTTCTGACTATGGAGCTGCCAATAATCAGAGTTTGTTTCTCAGCGGGTGTGTCGCTGAGTGGGGAGAACCTGTTAGAAACATGAACTGGTTGGTGGTGAACCGTGGGCTTCTGCTTAGGGCTATGCTTCCTTTGGACAGTCACCCAGCCGCCCTGGCTTCCCGGCTGCTCGGGAGCTACCGGGGGAGTGGGAGCTACGCTAGGTCGGCCCGCACCGGATACTAGGGGCTGGCTAACTATATTAGCAGCTGATTGTTTTTCCATGGTGCGGAGCCGCGCTTCCAATTCACTAAGCCTTGCCTCCAGTGCTGCAAATAGACTACACTTATTACACTTATCACTAAAGGAGGCAGAGGAGTAACTGAACATTTGGCACACCGAGCAAGAGAGAGCAGGAGAACGAGAGGGAGAGAGAGAAGCCATCGCTAACTGACATGTGATGTTGTCATCGAACCGCGACAGCATGAAAAGCAGTTCACCAAGACTTTCATACATTTCACCTCAAAGGATTTTAGAGAGGGTGAGATGATTGAAACAGTCCCTCTAATGTCAAAGCTCTATGATAATAACTTGCACTAACCACAGTGGGACATAAACAGTTTCACAGTTCAAAGGTCTGCCTGTGTTTGTGTGCATATAAGGTGAGATGTACTTGGCAACCACTGATGCTCAAGTGATGTGGAAAAAAAAACCCTCACCACATTCACCGTGTACATACTTTTCAGTATGAGGATGGGGTTTCAGTCTGAATGATAACAAAACTGCCTTTGATGAAAGAAATGTGCTCTATGGCTGAGAGGGGCATGTTTTCATGTCTTTCTGTTGCTTTAGTTTCCTGAATAAATTGCTTGGCATAGAGTTTCTCTGGAATAAATTCTTTTTTTTCCACTGTATGACAGGCTGGTCAGAGCTGGTCAACTACCACAGCTTCAGGTTGAAGGTTCAAGGTTACTCCGACAGATGATGTGGGCCCCAAAAAATCCTTAGTTCCAAATGACTCCCATTGAAAAAGCATCAACTTCTCTCCAGAAATACTAACTCATTTTTTTTTTTTTTTTTTTCAGTGAGTCATTATGGTCTCAATTGCTAAACTTGTTCACTTCGATAAGTATGCTGGTGGTCATTTTGGAAATTATTCTTCCATTAATAAGATTTGAAGACTTACAGTAGGAATTGATGTCTGTTGTGTGGACGCTGATTGACAGCAGTGATTGACAGGTGACTGCAACTATGTGCTTCAAACTGGCTCCAATGAAAACCAATGGGTGACATCACACCTTCCTACATCCATCTTTATAAATAGTCTCTGGGTCAGAACCAATACTGCAACATAATTATCAGTTATAATTTAAAGTTCCAGCTGTTTCAGAATCTGTAATGTAGATAGTGCAGAATCATGTTATGTAGATTATCTTTGGATTCAAACCTCTTCTGGTGGTCTCTTTTATGTATTATTTAACATTTCTACCAAGCCTGTCCTCACAAGAAAAAGACAGGATCAGTAGTTTATGCAAGTCCCCAAAACAACAGATATTTACATTCAAGTCAAAGAAGCCTACTGGCCGTAACACGGCGGATCATTGTTCATACCATGTTTCCAAATGTAAGTCAACTCTGTTTGTTTAAACTATATCCACTATCATTACCCAATCTTAACCATGTAGTTATTATTACACCATGACAACAAAGGTCTCCTAACCATAGGACAGTACTCATTTTAATTTTGTAAGGCACAAAAACGACAAATGATTTCCCCCCAATTACTGTTGATAGGAGCAGAAAATAGATCAGAAAATTCTTGCATGTGTCACTGAGTCAACAATGTATTTTGGTGTTTAATTTGGAGGACTTACTGGAGACACTATAGGCCATGAGGGTAAACAGTGTTTGACTTTTCCTGTAGCTAAAAATACTTTAGCAGCATTCACACCTACAGTAAACAGCAGTCCACTTTCTTTTAGTCAGTGCAGATCAATACCATGTGAACACTTCATAAACCTTTTTTACAGTAAACTTATATAAAACATGTTTTAATTGATCTCAATTTTTTTCTAGTTATTATTCAGAATAAGAACAAACACATCTACAAACAAAACTGAAACTGCACCAACACCTTCAACAGACCACTAAATTGCAGCTTTAGTCCATCTGCATATTGTTGTCACATGAGGGACTGTTTGTCAGTGTGGGTTTCCTGTGACCTTTATTTATTTCAGGGTGCGATGGCCGCACTTGCAGCCACACAGCCATTTTGAAGTTTGTATCTCAGCTGGCACTCACACTTTGGTTTCTTTTACATTTGTAGTTAATTCATTCCTCAGTTAGCTAATTTAATTACATTTCACATTACATACAAATAAATAACACACTGGATTTTGTTTCATACATCATAATCATTTTATTGTACAGTTTGGCAGTACATTAGTTTCTATTTGTAGCGCGCACATTTGGTTAACTTTTGTACAGTCATTAGTTTAAGTTCTAATTTTCCTTTTTTTGAGTTACCAGTGTTGGGGTGCTGCTCCTGGAGGACATCTGGCCAGGCCTGGGCAAAGGATGTGCACCAGGACATGGAATGGTTAAATACAGGAAGTGGCCAATTGGGTCATACCAAGTCCTGCCACCTCATAGGGGGGGAACTGTTTATTTCAAGTTTAGTCATATTGTTTGTTTCTCTTTATTGAATGTTTAGTTGGGTATTTTTGGTTTAGTTGATTTAGTTGAATTAACCTGTGTTGGGGGGGAATTCTGTTGTTTATTGCTTAGTTGGTAGTGGTTGTCATTTGTTAGTTACCCCTCTTCTGTTATAGTCTGATCGGCCAGTATATATGTTCCCCTTTGTGTTCATTTAGGAAGGTCTGTTAGTAGGGTTAAGTTCACTTTAGTTGAGTTCTGTTTATTTGACCTCTTTTATGGGCCCTGAACTTTATTTACATAGTTTGTTATTTGTACCTTTTGTTCACATTTTTTGGGTAAAATAAAAACCCTCTTTTTTGAAACCACCTGAGTCTCCTTTGTCTGCCAGCTCGGTCCCTTACACAGGGCTACATGATGGTTGAGGTTAACTTCACTGTTAACCCTTTATTGTCTGGTAACATCTTTGAAACTGTCCAAGGCATAAATAAAAAGTTTTTAAAACTCTAAATCATGCAAAGATATTCCAGTAGAGCCCCCTAATATAAATATAAACCCAGAAAAATGCATTATACAGTACATTACCTTTAACGATCTGCTTCAGGGGTCAAAGGTCATGTTTTAATTTCTTGAAATCAACTGTCTCTGTGACTAAAACCAAAAAAAGCTAGAACAGAGAACAGTTGATTGGATGGTGGAGAAAAAATGTTATTTTTTTAGAATTAACAAGCCTTTTGATACTATTGTTTCATATTTACTTACAGTTAAAAAAGAAAATAAATTCCTCTGTTTCAGCAGGGGTTTGTAGTTTACTATATTGCTCAACTTTTCTACAGCGTGTGTGCTAAATGACACAATGGCTTATGAATACCTCTTCTCATTAATTTCTAATGTTAACTCGTTAGGTCCTTCACACTCTAGAAGTATTGATGGCAGAATATGTGCTGAAGTCAGAACTCTGGATTTTCTTCTTCTTTGGTCTTTGTGACGCTTGATGAATTTCCAGTGCAGCATAACACACATCTTCATCCTGAGATTTGACATTTGTTATTTATAATCATGAACATGTACTATACAGATGTACTACTTTGATTGTCTTTAATTCACTATTAAACATAGTGAGAATCAGGGATCAGTGTTGTTAGTGTAAAACATCATATACTGTAAGTGAAAAAATGGAAAGATCTGTGTAGTGAAGAATAAATTGAAACATGCAAACCAATAAACATTTCTCATTGTCAGTATTTTAACTTGTCATAGCAGGAAAAGCACACGTCTCTCTCAATGTATTAATGATTAATAATAATTAGGCATCATAAATAATTGCTCTGCTATATTTAGCTGTGCCAGTGAGTTAGTATGTACAATATCAAGGTCACACCATTGAAACACCAAATGAAATGCAGCCGTTATTAGTGTAATTAGATAACATGTTTTATATTTATATATTTTTTATATTTTACTTTTAGAAAGTCACATACTTTTGAAAAGTGATTAAATTCATAATGTAAATTACCAGATTCTCTGTTGTTCCTCTGGTGTCAGGTCTTTGTTGGTCCACTTGAGGTTCTTTAGCTGCAGACATTAATATAACATCATTACACCATAAAAGCCAACCTCATAAAATACCTTAATGCCATAATAATATTAATTATTGTATCTAAAGCCAGTTGTGTGTTTTTTTAGACACAAATTTTAGAATATCTCTGGATAACAAGTAAAGCTACAAACATTTAAAGAACTAGTCATCAAAGTAATCTAATGAACTGTGGATAGAAGGACCAAGTGGATAAAAGTGACATACTGTACAGTAGGTACCTGTTTTCTGGCAGAGCTGATAAACCAAAAGAGAGAAGAGGAGAGAGGAGAGAACAGCCAGAGATAGACAGAGAGAGAGCAGCAGCGTCCAGCACACACCACAGTCTTGTTGGTGGGTTGAGGTTTGGTAATCTGGCTCACTGGAGTCTGAATCAAACACAAACGAGCGAGTGAATGTTTGTGATTCCAATGTTATAGAAATGTAATGGAAAATAAAACATGTCTATATTTTATCCTTACATTCTTACATGACTTTTTCAACTTTGGGCCAAATTCAGAATTGCCTTTAGACAAACGAGTGACTGAATGTTTGCGAATCCAATTTTATAGATATGTAATGGAAATTAAAACATTTATGTTTCATTTTCCCATACCAACTTTGTAATTTATATTGAGCATGTGTGTTATTTGTACTGATAATCTTATATTATTATTGGATATTCAAAAATTGTAATTTATGAATTTCATTTGCCTCTACAGCCCTGAAATGTTTTAATCCTGTTTTAATTCATATTCTCTTTAGCATCTCCAACATAACAGTGATGCAGTGATGAAGACTCTGGGCTGGTGGCTAACTTGAGATAAAAACAGGAAATGTTCTGTTTAACAGCTATCGTGTCTTGTTACAGACAAACAGTCGTCACTGCTGATATGAAATGTAGCAGATCAATTTCAATCAAATAAATGAATCTGAAGCAAATTGTAATCAACAGCCACAGACAGGTTTTATATTTGTAAGGTTTATTTGTTTATTTTCACAGCTCATCAGCATTCGATATTTTATTTAAGTTGTGGAGGGAAATAGAATACACAAGATGTACAGTATCTATTCTTATAATAATAATAATAATAATAATAATAATAATAATAATAATAATAATAATAATAATAATAATAATAATAATAATAATATCTTTATTTATATACTACTTATCAAAACACAGTTACAAAGTGCTCCACATAATAACAAACAGCAATAACAGAATAAAAGTACTAAAAGAGCAACAAAACTAAAATAATAAAACCCATAAAACAGAATATAAACTAGAATCAGGTGAAATCAGGGAAGGTGGTGTGATAAAAGTACATTTTGAGTTTAGATTAAAAGGAAGCCACTGACTCAGCCTGCCTAATTTCCTCAAGCAGGTTGTTTCAGACCTTCGGGGCTCTTATTTCAATAGCTCTGTCCCCCTAAATCTTCAGCCAATAGTCGTACGGATAAAAGTTCTGAGATTGAGGAGTCAGACCATTCAGTGCCTCTTAATTAATTAAAAGAACCTTGAAATCAATTTTAAAACACACTGGAAGCCAGTGTAAAGAGGCTAAAACTGGATTGAGGTGTTCAAACCTGTTTACTCTGGTTCAAAGCCTGGCAGCTGAGTTCTGTACTGTCTGTAGCTGCTCTACAGTTTACTATTCAGGCATGTAAAAAGGCTGTTACAGTAATCCCGATGTGATGAGATAAAAGCTGAGAAGAATGAATGAACAAATGAACACAATGAATGAATTCATATAATTTGTGGTTTAAGCCACTAATAGTGGAAAATCCAAAACAATTAGAAACAACAGTTACTGTATATTTATCCTCATTGGAGAATTGACACAAAAAAGTAGAGTTTAGTATGAACTTTTCCAAACAAACAATTGCTTTCAACCTTCACAAAAAAGGAGGCTAGTTTATACATACACATTTTCTCACAGGTCAATTATTGATGGTAATGACTGTTGCTTAACTTTAAGCTTAATTACAGAATAGTCTATATGTATCACTACTAATTAATTCATCATACAACTTCTTGTGTCACTTTACACTCTAGAAGTATTGATGGCAGAATAAGTGCTGAAGTCAGAACTTGCAGTTTTCTTCTTCTTTGGTCTCTGCAATGTCTGACGGATTTCCAGCGCAGCATAACACACATCTTCACCCTATGATTTGACATTTGTTATTCAGAATCATGACCATGTACATAGTTAATACTAACTATATGATTCATTATGAACTACTGTTAAAAACATTTATTTTTATATTATGTTTCTCATCTGTAAGTGTAACATATGTTCACTCATTTGCAAAAATGAACAGATGAGTGTAGTATGAAACAACAAAACCCCTGCAAACTAGACTTCATTAAAGTACTGTAAATAACCTGATTCAGTCTTGTTTGACCTCTAGTGTCAGCTGTTTGCTCATCAATCTGAGGTTCTTTAGCTGCAGAAATAAATAAAGGATCATCACACCATGTTACAGCCAAACTCACATAATAAATTACAAGCAGAGAGCTTATCTGAATCCAGGTTTCTGTGTGATTCAAAATTCATCTTGTACATTAAATATTAATTATTATTTCTGAACTACTGAAAGCAAAAAGTTAAACATAAAATGTGACATATACAGTAGTTACCTGTTTTCTGACAAAGGCGATAAACCAAAAGAGATGAAAGGAGAGAGGAGAGAACAGCAAATGTTGGACACAGAGAGAACAGCAGCGTCCAGCACGAATCGCAGTCTTGTAGAGTCTCATAGTGACGAAGCTCACTGGAGTCTGGATCAAACACAAAGTTGAGTCATTTCACCTGATTAAACTCTGATCTCATAGAAAAAATTGCAATAACGGAAACATGCTTTTTTCTTATGTGTTCATGTATGCAATCAATCAATACAGTATATAGTTGTTACATGACCACAGTAATCAAAAAATAAAGATATTTCCAATATAGTAGTAATATAAGTAGTAATATAATATAGTTCCAATTAAATTGCACATGACTTTCTGGTGAAGAAGAAAAAATTACATTTCATTTCATTGTTTTCTGGTCTACCAAGAGCTCTGCTCAGTGTTCTTGGTACAGTATTGGCTCTGCCTTGTTGATGGATTTTTTCAATTCTGGCCTTCTCTGAGCATTGCCTTTAAAAAAATATTCATAATCATTCTCATTTGAATAATAGATTTTCAGTTTATTCCAACAATAAGTGCAATGTGAAACTTTTTTTCCCTGTTCAGGCCTTTTTTTCTCAGATCTTAAATGTAAATTCATCCCAAAACTTACAGTAATATGCATGAAGAGTTATGAAAATACTGGGTGCACATTTAAGGATGACTCACAATGAAGAGGTCACTTATTTGGAAGGAATTCTTTGTTAAAACAATTATACATGATTTAACTTCAGATTGGGGTTCGCTGCAGTTCGTTTTCACATGTATATTGTACATGCACTTCCATTTATGGTGGACGTCAGAGCATAGATATTTCAACCAAACGATTATATTACTTGAAACAATTCATAGTCACAGATGTTTCATACACACACACACACACACACACACACACACACACACACACACATAAACTTACCAACTAGGATCCTTGTTGTGACATTGCCATATTCATAAACATATATTTTTTCAATATAATGTTTGTCTTCCACTCTTGTCTCTTCAGTTCCACAGTAGTAGAGACCTGCATCTGAATTAGTGATGTTAAAAATGAGAAGGTCGTAGGATCCAGAAGAAAAGTTTCTCACAAAATGAAAATGGTGGAAGGGCTGCAGAGGACCAGTAGTATTAGTGGCACTTATCCACGAACTTGTTCTTGTTTTTAAAACAAGAGACGGCTGGTTTGATATCTTATTGATAGTGCTGCAGGCTCACTAAGACAAACACTCGACTCCATCGCCCCCTTAAAAAAGAAGACAATAAAACATAAGAGGTTAGCTCCATGGTATAACTCCCAAACCCGCAAATTAAATTCTTTAATGATAAAATTCTAACTATTAGAGACAAAATTAACCACCTCCTGCCCTCAACAGGCACCGTTCTTTCCCCAGACACAGGAACCTTGGTAACGGCAGTAAATCCTGACATATATTTGGACTGTTTTTCTCCAGTAGACTTGTCTGAACTAACTTCAATGATCTGTTCAGCTAAACCATCAACCTGTCTCTTAGATCCCATCCCAACTAGGCTGCTTAAGGAAGCCTTACCCTTAGTGAGCACTTCTTTACTAGATATGATCAATCTGTCTTTAGTAACAGGCTATGTACCACAGTCTTTTAAAGTAGCTGTAATTAAACCTCTTCTTAAGAAGCCTACTCTTGATTCAGGTGTTTTAGCCAATTATAGACTTATATCTAACCTTCCATTTCTATCTAAGATCCTTGAGAAAGAAGTCTCTAATCAGTTATGTGACTTTCTACATAACAATAGTTTATTTGAGGATTTTCAGTCAGGATTTAGAGCGCATCATAGCACAGAGACAGCACTGGTGAAAGTCACAAATGACCTCCTAACTGCATCGGACAAAGGATTTGTCTCTATACTTGTCCTGTTAGATCTTAGTGCTGCATTCGACACAATTGACCATCAAATCCTTTTGCAGAGACTGGAACATTTAATTGGCATTAAAGGAACTGCATTAAGCTGGTTTAAGTCCTATTTATCAGACCGATTTCAGTTTGTACATGTTAATGATGAATCCTTAAGGCAAAAGTTAGACACGGAGTTCCACAAGGTTCTGTACTTGGACCAATTCTATTCACCTTATATATGCTTCCTTTAGGTAATATTATTAGGAAACACTCCATAAATTTTCATTGTTACGCAGATGACACTCAATTATATTTATCAGTGAAGCCAGATGAACCCAATCAGTTAAACAAACTCCAAACATGCCTTAACGACATAAAGACCTGGATGACCTGCAATTTTCTACTACTAAATTCAGATAAAACTGAAGTTATTGTGCTTGGCCCTAAACACCTTAGAAACACATTATCTAATGATAAAGCTGCTCTGGATGGCATTACCCTGGCCTCCAGCACCACCGTAAGGAATCTTGGAGTTATCTTTGATCAGGATATGTCTTTTAACTCCCACATAAATCAAATCTCAAGGACAGCCTTTTTTCACTTACATAATATCACAAAAATCAGGCACATCCTGTCCCTAAAAGATGCAGAAAAACTAGTTCACGCATTTGTTACTTCTAGGCTGGATTATTGCAATTCCTTATTATCAGGCTGCCCTAACAAGTCTCTAAAGACTCTCCAGCTGGTCCAGAATGGAGCTGCGTGTGTACTGACTAAAACTAGAAAAAGAGACCACATTTCTCCCATTTTAGCTTCACTACATTGGCTTCCTGTAAAATTTAGAATAGAATTTAAAATCCTTCTCCTAACTTACAAAGCCCTTAATGGTCAGGCACCATCATATCTTGAAGAGCTCATAATACCGTATTATCCCACTAGAACATTGCGCTCCCAGTATGCAGGCTTACTGGTGGTCCCTACAGTCTCTAAAAGTAGAATGGGAGGCAGAGCCTTCAGCTATCAGGCTCCTCTTCTATGGAACCATCTACCGGATTCAGTCCGGGGTGCAGACACCCTCTCTATGTTTAAGAGTAGGCTTAAAACTTTCCTTTTTGATAAAGCTTATAGTTAGGGCCGACCAGGCTCGCCTTGGATCCGCCCTTAGTTATGCTGCTATAGGCCTAGACTGCTGGGGGACTTCCCATGATGCACTGAGCTCCTCTCTCCTCCCCCTCCTCCTCTCCATCTGTATGCATTCATGTAACATCAATGCATGTCACTAACTTTGCTTCTTCCCCGGAGTTTTTTTTGTGCTTTCTCATCTCACAGGAAAAGCTGAGTCCCGGGCCGAACCTTCGCGGTCCTTCACAGTCCTGATGGCATCCTTCCCTGGCTGTTGCTGCTCGTGCTTGTTGTTGTTGTTGTTGTGATTTTTTTTTTCTTCTGTCCCCCCTCCCCCTTTCCCTCTCTCTTTCTCTCTCTCAACCCAACCGGTCAAAGCAGATGGCCGCCCACCAAGAGCCGGGGTCTGCTTGAGGTTTCTACCCGTTAAAGGGGAGTTTTTTCCTTACCGCTGTCGCCAAGTGCTTGCTCATGGGGGAATTGTTGGGTCTCTGTATATTAAAGAGTACGGTCTTGACCTGCTCTATGTGAAAAGTGCCTTGAGATGACTTCTGTTGTGATATGGCGCTATATAAATAAAAATTGATTGATTGATTGGTTTTCATGAGAACAGTTCCTGTACCACACTATGAATATTCTTGTTGATAATTTGCAGTCACAGTAGAGAGTAATGTTGTCTCCTGGTCTGACTGTCACCTCCAACACTGATCCAGCAGACTGATCCTGACTGCAGGAAACAACTCCTGGAATACAAACACAACAACAAAAGCAGGTTAAAATCTGTACCATGTTACATGATTTTCACAGCAGATGCTTAACATCAACAACACTGAGAATAGGTATTGTTTGATTGTCATAATGAAACAATTGTAAACTAATCATCCAAAATTTTATCAAGTGAATTACCGAACAGAAAGACCAGAAAAGTGTGCACCCCGTCCATGTGTGATGTTGATCAAGAGTTACAAGACAGAGAAACAGATCTTACTTATAGACATCATGACCTGCGTAGACTTTTCCATTAAAGGAAAGGTAAGCGCTGATTGGCCAGACAAGTGGAACATTTTTGTCTGTGGTTGTTTTCTATAGGTGTGATACTGACTGATAATCTGCATAATTGTGTTTCCTCAGTGAACACTTGATAATACATACAATCTGTTAAACCCCACTAAATCTCAGCATCCAAATGAGGTGTTAGTATTTAGACGGTAGACTGCAGCCTAGCAATACTTGCTGTAGTACCTTTGTTGTCTGTGTATCTGTGGGTCACTACAGACATGGAGATTCTGATACATATAAACCAGATGTAGACAGTACTCTAATCCAGCAAAGCTATGAAATATCATGCATACTTGTACAGTGTAGAGAGACATCCGTGTCTTAGTCTTCAAATAGAATCTACTATATGACTGTTACACATTTAAACTGTCAGTTTACTGTCACTCTGCAGCCTGTTGCCATTTTGAAAGATAGAACAGCGCTAGTTTAGCAGCTGTTGTGAACACCAGGACAAGAGGGAGGGCTAGTGCTTGTGATCAGTGATAATCACATTAATAGTAGCTTCCAATTCCAACAAGTTCTTATATAAATGTATTTGTCAGTGCTTAAAACAATGCATATGGCTGCTTGAAAAATGTGAGTATTTTCTGATCAACCAAATTCACACAGTTGAATGGACAAATAACACACCCCAACCTTTTTTCTAGGACTTTTGGACAATGTCACATCTGCTTTTTCTACTACAAGAGGACTGACATTATCTGATAACAAGAGGTCACTTGTCAGGAAAACATAACGTTGGCTGTTTTAAGATGTAAAACAAACACCAAATGCTGTTTCTAGTTATACTATTGATCAGGATATGAAGAATGGAAAAAAAATGACCCACTAAAGGGCATAATAACCTTATTTTCTTTGAAAGTGATGTTAAAATGTCTTTAGGGTGCCTTTTTTTGGGCAATGTTACAGTAGACGTAAAATACTACTGCTACTGCTAATGAGAGCTATCCTGATGCAGCATGTGGGTAAAGTAATAGGAGAGCATACACTTTTGTGATGTGAAAAACCTACAACTCCCTATTTACACATTTTCATTTATTTTCATTTGTATCATTTAAAGAATTGGATCCTCCTTTGCGGAGAAACATTTTCAGACGTTTGTATCAGAAATCAAGACTACTTGTCTTTGTTGCATTTTGGAGATGTGATGTTGTGTCCAACTATAACAATATGAAAAGCACTTTTTCTACACTTTCACTGTCTCTGATAGCACATATCATCTAAGAGGATCTGCCTGAGGAGTTGAGATGATAGAAACAATGCCTTTAGTGTCAAATCTCCATGGTGATCCCATGCAACCACTGCAATACTCTTGTCTTCCCTCTGGGACAGAAACATAGTATAATAGCACTGATACACCGTGTTCCTGACTGTGTATGTGCACAAGTATACACATCCCTGTATTGATGTTCACATTTTCTGGTGTGACAATGTGCAACCACTGATGCCCCATTGTTTTAAAAACAACACTCACCACATAAAACAGTGTGACGCAGAAGTCTGTTACTGAATGAGAGCAGAAGCTGCCCTCGATGAGGGTAGACTTATTTTTGTGTTTGTTGTGGTCAAGATCACTCTGTTATTCTACAATATCATCTACATTCTACATTAACATCTTTTACTTTACCTTTCTTGTTCCCAGGTCAGCTTGCTGCTGCAGTTTGACAGATTGAGACACAAAGTGACTGATCCTCTGCATAGTCCATGTTTTCTCTCTTTTTCCGACAAGCAAGTATATAAAAGAAGGATCTTCAAAAAAATTAATTATTGATTTTAACTCAACTTCTGATATTAATTTTAAGGATGCATTAATACCTCCTATGGGGGGAGTAATAACGAAGGTTATGATATTGTAACCCTGGTTCTATGAGCACAGGCAGAGCCCTCTACTGGACTCTATGGGTAATACTCCTCTCCAATCACATACATGCAATCCCTTACTAAAATTTGCATGTATGTAGTCGGTCAATCAGGACGCACCTAACAATTACGTGCATTCCGCACCCTATATAAGCAGCGTCTCACTGCCACTCACCATCCAAAACCACTTCAGTGGACGGTGTTGGAGGAACAGGGTCCATCGGTAGATGGCTCTGCCTGTGCTAATAGAACTTGGGTTACAATATTGTAACCTTCGTTCTATCTCACATAGGCTCTGCACTCTACTGGGCTCTATGGGTACAATAGCTGGAGCCCGATGAATGTATGCCCGGCCACGCTATATTTAAGGACGGCCTCACTGAGCCCGACCAGCCACAGGTTAGTTGCCACGGCCCACCTACGACTTTACAATCCCAGCTTCTTAGCATAGCAGTGGGGGCCCAATGCAGTCCAGTTAACATGGACCACAGCTGGGTGAAAAAAATGACCTAACCTTGCAGGGGTCATAGATTTTATACCAAACACCCTGCACACCCCGTTTCCCAAGTCATCTTGGATCAAGGGAGAATGCCGATGTATAATTGCCCTGGGGGAGGGGGTCAGGTGAACCACAGCTGACACACACACACAAGTCCTGAGTCGCACCTGTGAGCATGGACCTCGTAAAGGAGTTCTCCATGTCCAAGAGATAGAACCTTATGAATGGACAAGGCGTAGACCAGGACACCACCTTGCATATGTCCTCAACACTCACCCCACTGAACAAGGCCGTAGACGCTGCCACACCATGCACGGAATGATCTCGGACCACAGTGGGGGGGGTCCTTACCCGCCTGCCTGTAGGCTTGGGAGATATACTCACAAAGCCAACTAGCAAGGCGTTTCTTGGATAGGGCTTCATCACTTCCACTTTCTCTCTATAACACACAAATCAACCTGTTCTGCTGTGGAAGGGGTGTGCAGTGATGCATTTGCCGCTGCAACACCCAACACACCCAGATTGTTCAATACCAAAGCCAGCCATGCACCCAGCCAGAATATTTTCTCAAAATAGTCCAGCATGTCTCTGTCCTGCATTAGCAGAGGCTGCGGCTTTCTGCTTGCTGCCGGATGAGCTGCGCCGTAAAATCCTTCACAGAGGCGGTTGACCAGTTTTGGCGGGATGGGGGGGGGGGCAAAGGGAGCTCAACATACTCCGCCACCATGGCCCTGACCTTTGGGAAATCGTGGCGAACTGAAGTCGGTGGCAGATTTCCAAAGGTCAGCAAAGCTGCTGAGACAGATGAGAGATTGTCGACATCATCCATCAGAGAAGCCGCTCGGAGTGTCTCAGCTGATGCATCCAGCGGCAGTAGCAGTGGCAGCAGTGGCAGCAGTGGCGGCAGCAGCAGCGACAGTGGCTATGGAGAGCCAGATGGAGAGGTGATTTCAGCTTTGCCACAGAGATCTATCTCAAGCTCCGGCTTGCTCTCATTGCAGGGAAATGAGACGTCACATCATCAAAAATGTTCCCACCACTTCTTTTGTAAGGCAGCAATGATATTGGGGTATGACGGGCTGGAAGTAGCAGGTTCCGGTGACTCAATCCCTGGAGAAGAGAGATCAGTAAGCTGATTCACCATTGCGCCTAATTGGTAGGCGCATACATGAAAATTTCAGTGAGCGTTTGCGTGCATGTGATTTGAGAAGAGTACTACCCATGTCTAGTAGAGGGCGGAGCCTGTGTGAGATAAAACAAGCGGCAACTACCACAGCTTGAGGTTGAAGCGAATGCCAAGGTACTGTATCTTGAAGGTCAATGCCACCAACAGCCACTAGATGCTGGCTCCAAAAATACCTGGTTCCAATAGACTCCCATTCAAAAAGCATCAACTTCTCTGTAGAAATACTAAGTCAATTTTTTTTTCAATGAGTCATTATGGTCTCAATTGCTAAATTTGGGCCCTTTAATAAGTGTGCTGGTGGTCATTTTGGAAGTTATTGCTCTGGTGATGAGATTTGAAGTCTTATAGTAGGCAATGATGACTGCTGTGTGGATGCTTAATGACAGCAGTGATTGACAGGTGCTCACCCACTGCTCTCCCCGACTCCAGGACTCATGCTGACTCACACTCGGACTATCGTCACAACATTTTCAGTAAGTTTAATGTTACTTGATTATGAAAGCTGCCCTGTTAGCACAATTTAGCTAAAGTAGTTAACATCAACCCAAATGTGCAACACTCTGTTTTCGCTATGGTTCAAGGTAGTGGGGCGTGTTTCTAGAGTGTGAAAGACAACACCCTGCACTCTTTATTTAGAAGATCCTGGCTACACATGGAAAAGATGGTGTTGACCATAAGCTGCAACTCTAGGTTTCAAACTGGCTCCAAAGAAAACCAATGAGTGACGTCACACTTCGCTACGTTCATCTTTACAAACAGCCAGGTCAGAACCAATGCAGCAAAATAATTATTGGTCATAATATAAAGTTCCAGCTGTTTTAGAATTTATAAGATAGATAATATAGAATCATGTTGTGTAGATTGTCTTTTGACTCAAACCTCTTCCGGTGGTCTTTTTGGTGCATCATTTAATGTATCTACCGAGACTGACCTCACAAGAAAAAGACAGGATCAGTGGTTTATGCAAGTCCCCAAAAATAACACATATTTACATTCAAATGAAAGACGCCTTGTGGCTGTAACATGGCAGATCACTGTTCATACAGTGTTTCCAGATGCCAGTCAGCTCTGTTTTTTAAACCATATCCACTATCATCACCTAATCTTAACCATGTAGTTATTATCGTAGCCATGACAACAAAGGCCTCCTAACCTGAAAACAGTACTCATTTTAATTTTGTAAGGCACAGACAAATGCTGTCCCCCCGATTACTGTTGATAAGAGCAGAAAATAGATAATAAAATTCTTGTATGTGTCACTCTGGACCAACAATGTATTTTGTTGTTTAATTTAGAAGACATACTTACTTACTGCGTTTCCTGTTGCTAAAAATACTTAAGCATCATTCACACCTACAGTAAACAGCAGACCACTTTCTTTTAGTCAGTGCAGATCAGTACCATGTGAACATTCATAATAAAGCATGTTTTAATTGATCACTTCAATTTCATTTTAGTAATTGTTCAAAGTAAGAACAAATAAATCTACAACTAAAAATTAAAACAAGAAAAAAAAACACAGTAAGTACGTTAACCAACACCTTCAACAGACCACTAAATTGTAGCTTTAGTCCATTTGCATGTTGCAGTTTGCTGTTGCATGAGGGAGTGTTTGTCAGTGTGGCTTTCCTGTGAGCTTTACTTATTTCAGGGGCTACATGATGGTTGAGGTTAACTTCACTGTTAACCCTTTATTGTCTGGTAACATCTTTGAAACTGGATGGCAAAACAGTTTGTAATAAATAAGAAGGAAGAGGTATCCATGGAACACATTCATTACTTTGAGTCTTACTCTCTGAGCAGAATCATCTCCAACATTACAAATACTTGGAACTGTATAAAACAGGGAGTCGGGGGATGATGCTAACTTGAGATAAAAACAGGAAATTGCCTGAAAACATGTTGTGACACAGACAAGCAGTCATCGCTGCCATTTTTAATGTAACAGATCGATTACAATTAAAAAACTTGAAGCAAATTGTAATCACCAACAATAAACAGGCTTTTCATCTTAAGTTTTTGTAAAGCTGATTAAGTGGTAAAGAAAAACAGACAAGATGCATCTGCTCTGTTATACATTTATATGAAGAAAAGAACAACAACAACAAACCCATATATAACATGATTAATGTCACTAACAGTGTGGAAAGCTCTAACAATGTCAAAACAATTAGAAACAATCAACAACAAAAAAAGAAAATCACAACAGCAAGAATTACAGTGAAATGTTTTACTCTGTCTACAATGTGATATGATAAAAATACATTGAGCTTTTTCACTTCAGGGCATAACAAAGACTACACGTAATCAAAGTGAGGATACAATAAATGTGACCAGTTAGGAGAGGAGGGAAATACATTTTGCCACTGTGCAGTGATGACGCTACCTTGTATGGTGGGCCGCTATCCTAAAGGAGCCAATCAAGTGCGGAAGCTGGTGAACCAATCACCTCCTTGTCTCAGCACACACTTGTTTAGATACATGTAAACAGGTGTGTGTAAGTGTATCTTGAAGATAATGTTAATGTTAATGCTGCCTAATGTTCTCTGGACAGCAAAATGGATTATTTCATTTCCCATCAGTGCTGGTCACTCGTTAACATGCAAGAGCTGTCTACATCTAGCTGAGACATGTACTTTCTTTATTCTTTCTGTTGTTGTTGCACTATTGTGGGCTGGGAGGAAGAGCATTTTGTTTTTTGTGTATGCAAATAAACAAAATCTTGAATCTTGAACGTTGATAGAGAAAACACAGACTTCTAAAAACAAAATATGAGCGTGGTCATAACAGCAGGGTTCAGAAAATATGAAACAAATAATTTTTAAAATATTTGTATGAAACAAACATTCATAAAAAAACCCACTATTTATGCTTTGCTGAATAATGTATTTGTATTCAGGAACATAGTTGGAGCTAAATGACACAACAGCTTATGAATACCTCTTCTCATTAATTTCTAATGTTAACTTCTTAGGTCCTTCACACCCTAGTGAACCAGTCACCTCCTTGTCCCAGCACATGCATGTTTACATAAATGCACATGTTAATGTTAACACTGATGGAGATGGAAAGACAAAATATGAGCGTGGTCATAACAGCAGGGTTCAGAAATAATTAACACTTCTTATCTTGCGGCCACTGTCTGTTCTGTAGCCTTTGTTGCTAAGGTTGTTCCATGGGTTGTTCGCATTGTCAAATTGCATAATGTGAATCGGATTTGGGCTCGAACATGTACGGATGTACGTATTTGAGAAGTTTCCATTTTGAGAAAAATAAATTAAATCTGACTCCTGTTCACATAGCCTCCGTCTGTCGAGCTTCCAGAAACTAACCAATCAGAACAGAGTGGGCTTATCAGGACGGGGGCCTTAAAGAGACAGGAGCTAAAACGGCCTGTTTCAGACTGAGGGGCTGCATGAAGGGCCAGTACTGATAAATAAAAAGTTTTTAAAACTCTAAATCATGCAAAGATATTCCAGTAGAGCCCCCGAATATAAATATAAACCCGAAGAAATGCATTATACACTACATCGCCTTTAACTATCTGCTTCAGGGATCAAAGGTCATGTTTTAATTTTTTTAAATCAACTGTCTCTGTGACTTAAATCAAAACAAGCTTGAACAGAGAACGGTTGATTGAATGGTGGAGAAAAATTGTTAATTTTTTAGAATTCTGAGTCTGAGCCTTTTTGTGCTATTGAATACCTCGTCTCATTCATTTCTAATGTTAACTTGTTAGGTCCTTCACACCCTAGAAGTATTGATGGTAGAATATGTGCTGAAGTCAGAACTCTGGATTTTCTTCTTCTTTGGTCTCTGTGATGCTTGACGAATTTCCAGTGCAGCGTAACACACATCTTCATCCTGAGATTTGACGTTTGTTATTTAGAATCATGAACATGTACTATACAGATGTACTACTTTGATTTTGTATAATTCACTATTAAACACATTGGAATGAGAATCAAGGATCGGTGTTGTTACTGTAAAACATCATATACTGTATGTGCAACATCTTTCTCAATGTATAAATGATTAGTAATCATTAGGCATCATGAATAATTGCTCCATTATATATAACTGTGCCAGTGAGTCAGTATGAACAACACCAAGGTCCCACCATTGAAACACCAAATGAAATGGAGCCATTATTAATGTAATTAGATAACATGTTTTATATTTATATATTTTTTTATATTCTACTTTTAGAAAGTCACATACTTTTGAAAAGTGATTGAATTAATAATGTAAATTACCAGATTTCCTGTTGTTCCTCTGGTGTCAGGTCTTTGTTGGTCCACTTGAGGTTCTTTAGCTGCAGACATGAATATAACATCATTACACCATAAAAGCCAACCTCACAAAATACCTTAAAGAATGTTAATTATTGTATCTGAAGCCAGTTATGAGGTTAAAAACAAAGATACAAATTTGACTATTTTGAATTTGAATATTTCTGGATAACAAGTAAACTACAAACATTTAAAGAACTAGTCATCAAAGTAATCTAATGAACTGAGGATAGAAGGACCAAGCGGATAAAACTGACATACTGTACAGTAGGTACCTGTTTTCTGGCTGAGCTGATAAACCAAAAGAGAGAAGAGGAGAGAGGAGAGAACAGCCAGAGATAGACAGAGAGAGAGCAGCAACGTCCAGCACACACCACAGTCTTGTTGGTGGGTTGAGGTTTGGTAATCTGGCTCACTGGAGTCTGAATCAAACACAAACGAGTGAGTGAATGTTTGTGATTCCAATGTTATAGATACATAATGGAAATTAAAACTTGTTCACATGTTTATTATAATTTATGTGAGCGGCAAAAAAAAGACACTGCCATTATTATTTGAGCCCTTCACAGTACTCTTGGTGCAGTATTGAGTTTGCCTTCTAGATACACTTTTTCACTTTGGCCCAGATTCTGATTTGCCTTTAGACTAAAGAAACAACCAGATTCACATCTACAATCATTCTAATTTGGCTTCTGTCTTAATTATGATTTATTAGGCTCATAAATGTCAACAGTAAGTGCAACAGGAAACTTTTTCCCCATTTGACCCTGTTATCTGCAAATGGAAAATTATCTCAAAACTCACTATGCATAAAAATAAAAATAAAATATTGGCTTTACATTTATCATGACTCATAACACTTCAGATCCAAGAGGTCTCTGATTTGGCAGGAATCCTTTGTAACAATGAAACAGCATTTCCTTCCAGATAGGCAGTTGTTTTACTCTGGATTCAACCTCATGACCAGCTAATGATGTTTGTATGTGCACTGTGACATCATGAAGGCTCAGCTACTTCTTATTTTTCAAATGCCCACATTAATGTAAGCCCACATTTTCTTCCTGTGTGGTGGTTAGTTGATCAAATGGTTAGATTTACTGTGTAGATAATTCACACATATAGAGAAGTCAGATGAGACTACTTACTGACTACGATCCTTGTGACATTTCCATAAGTGTAAACATCTCTTTGATAAATTGTTCTCTTATCCTCCACATCGGTCTGTACAGTTCCACAGTAGTAGAGGCCCTCATCTGAATCAGTGATGTTCACGATCAGCAGGTCGTAGGAGTCAGAGGATTTGTTCTCCACCAAATGAAAACGAGGGAATGGATTCAGAATTTTTGTATAGTCTATTTCTGTAGCATCTCTTTGCTCAAATTTTGTTCTCAGAACAAGAGAAGGCTGGTTCTCATGAGAACAGTTCCTGTACCACACTATGAATACTCCAGATGATCTTTTGCAGTCACAGGACAGAGTGATGTTGTCTCCTGGTCTGACTGTAACCTCCAACACTGATCCAGAGATCCCATCATGACTGCAGGAAACAACTCCTGGAATACAAACACAACAATTAAAGCAGGTTGAAATGTTACAGTGCAACATTTCACGTTATAAAAGATGCAGGTTACTGATGAGTTAATTCTCAAAATGGGACCAATTGTAATGTAATCTTCAAAATGTAATATCAAAATAATTACCTAAGAGAACAAGTAGAAAAACATGCAGCCCGTCCATGTGTGATGATGACCTGTAGCTGACAGGCAGCGACACTGTTCTTACTCACGGATGTCACGACCAACGCACACTTTTCCATTAAAGGAAATGTAAGTCATGATTGGCTAGTCTAATGGAACATCTTCTTCTGTGGTTGTTTTCTATTGGTGCAATGGTAAGTGTTGCTTTTTGCATTGATGTCAAGGTTAAAAATATTTCTTCAGAATACACTTGAAGAAAAGTACCTGATAAAAACAACCACACTGCAAATCCCAACTGAGGAGCCAATACAGAAGTGCATTTTATACTTATGAATATACTGATGTACAGAGACAACAAATAGACCTTCTAATTAAGCAAAGGTATAAAAACATGAGGACACAGATATATAGTGCACTGTACAGCAGTAGTATTGTTAGACTCTAAATGGTCAATTTGTTGTCACTGTTACTCCAACAGGGATGTGATCCACTAGAGGGAGTGAAACACTATTGTCTGCTTATGTTTGCATTAAATTGATAATATCAAGCTAAAAGGCAGTAAAAGTCTTTAGGAAGAATGTTTTGGGGTAATGTCACAGTAGATGTAAATACTACTGTTTTTTACTGACTTTAGTGTGTTTGAAAGTTTGAACTCCTCTTAAATGAAAAACATCTGGACCCTTGATGAAACCTTTTTAACTGCATGGATCAGAAACCACTATTTGGACATGAGCTGCATGGTCATAACTTACAACAACTAACATAAAACAACTTACTCATTCTGAAGTAATACAGTGCATACCTCTGTACACAAGTACACGCTGCTCACCTTTTATGTCGGTGTGCACGTAAGGTGTGATCTGCTCGGCAACCTGCTCTGTTGTTTAAAAATCACTCTGCTCACCACATACAGGATACACTGTGAAGAGTGAAATAGAGGTTTATGTCTTCATGAGATCAAAACATGTCTGTTGTGTTTCTGGCTGAGAGCATTTAGATTTTTTCATGTTCAAGTGCATTGTTACATGTTTTATTTTGCTCAATAATTTCTTATTTTGGGTGAGAATCTGTGGAAATACTTCTCATCATTTTGTGCCTCCAGGGATTTGGATTTTCTGCTCAAAACTAATAGAACAATATAATTATTTGTGTTAATATAAAGTTGAAGAAACTGTATTGAATTAAGAATGAAGATAATACAAAATTTAGAATCAAGATGACCCCTTGTCATCTAGTTTAGAGTGATGGGGACAACACCTGTGTAGACTATACCATTCCTAAGTGTCTCTGAAAAAGCAGTTGTTAATTAATGTGTGAACAAGTGAAAATTCATATTGTACTTATCAAAAAATCATCCATCCTACATGAACGCATAGTGTTTAAACAGTGCAGAAGGTGTCACTGATGAAGTTATGTTGTGGTCACTCTGTGACATAGTCAGAAATACACTGTACATCTAAATGTAGCTGTGGTGGCTGCAGAGCTGCTACATTCTGGCTTTGTTGTATAGTATCTGCCTTAACAACAGTCAGTTGAGGTTTACTGTATACCATTGTAATGTGAACTGTTTTAAAGCATTTTTCAGTTAGAACAATTTACTGATCAAGAGTGAAAAAAAACAAAAAAGACCAGATGGTTTTCTGTCATGTGTGGTTTGTGTGTGTGTGATTTGAAGGATGATCTGTGTTCTCAACATCTACAATGAACCCTGCAAAATGAAGCCGTTTGATACCTTCAGCAGGCCACTAATCTGCAGCCTCAGTCTGTCTGCATGTTGAGCTCTGCAGTCATATGAGGGGCTGTTTGTCATTGTGGGTTTCCTGTAAACCTTACTGATCTTATGGACTTCATGATGTGGCTTAACTGCCAACTGTGTATTATCTTGTAACTTCTTAAAAACTAGGTGGCAGGGCCATTCTGTGAACTGTAACACATCTATTTCAATTTAAAAAAAGAAGCTGAGGAAAATTTGGCAACAACAAACAATCTATCTAGAGGTTTGTGTGCATATCAGTTTTTAATCAGTTATTTTAAAGGTGGAAGGAAATAAAACACACAAGCTGCATCTATTCTGGGATGAATGAATGAATGAATTAAAGAAGGAATTGAGTCTGTGGACGTGTTTTTTCATTAATGACTTTGTGACATCTTTTATATCTTTTATATGTAAAAAGCCTTTTATTAATGCTTGTACATTGTTTAATTTCCAACATGTCTTGTTATTATTATTATTATCTCATCATTATTGTATATTTAAAAATTGTAATTTATGAATTTTAGTTGCCTCATTACAGCCCTGAAATGTTTCCATCCTGGTTCAACTGTGTAAATAACAGCAGTCATCACTGCTGATATGAAATGAAGCAGATCAATTTCAATCAAATCATTGAATCTGAAGCAAATTGTAATCAACAGCCACAGACAGGTTTTATATTTGTGAGGTTTATTTGTTTATTTTCACAGCTCATCAGCGTTCAATATTTTATTTAGGTGGTGAAGGGAAATGAAATACACAAGATGTACAGTATCTATTCTTATATTATTATTATTATTATTATTATTATTATTATTATTATTATTATTATTATTATTATTATAACATCAGCAACAAGAACAATCATAATCATAATCATAACAACATATTTATTTATTTATTTATTAGCACTTATCCAAACACAGTTACTTCACAGGAAAACAAACAAACAGCAATAACAGATTAAAAGTACTAAAAGAGCAATTTAAAACTAAGATAGCAAAACCCATAACACAGAATATAAACTAAAATCAGGTGAAATCAGGGAAGGTGGTGTGATAAAAGTACATTTTGAGTTTAGATTAAAAGGAAGCCACTGACTCAGCCTGCCTCATTTCCTCAGGCAGGTTGTTCCAGAGACTCAGGGCTCTTATTTCAAAAGCTCTGTTCCTCTTAGTCTACAGCTGAGAGTTAGAACAGATATAAGGCCCCTGCCTGAGGATCTCAAAGTGTGAGCAGGGTCGTATGGGAATAAACGATCTGAAATATATTGAGAAGTCAGACCATTTAGTGACTCTTAATTAATTAAAAGAACCTTGAAATCAATTTTAAAACACACTGGAAGCCAGTGTAAAGAGGCTAAAACTGGGGTGATGTGTTCAAACCTGATGTGTTCAAACTTTTCCAAACAAACAATTGCTTTCAACCTTCACAAAAAAGGAGGCTAGTTTATACATACACATTTTCTCACAGGTCAGTTATTGATGGTAATGACTGTTGCTTAACTTTAAGCTTAATTACAGAATTGTCTATATGTATCACTACTAATTAATTAATTATACAATTTCTTGTCTCCGTTTATACCCTGTAATAAATGATGGCAGAATAAGTGCTGAAGTCAGAACTCAGAGTTTTCTTCAGTGATGCCTGACAGGTTTCCAGTGCAGCGTAACACACATCTTCACCCTATGATTTAACATCTGTTATTAGAATCATGAACATGTACTATACAGATGTACTACTTTGATTGTCTATAATTCAATATTAAACAGATTGAAGCAATAATTGAGGATCAGTGTTGTTAGTGTAAAACATACATCATACTTTAAAATGGAAAGATCTGTGTAGTGAAGCAGAAATTGAAACATGCAAACCAATAAACATTTCTCATTGTCAGTATTTTCACTTGTTATAACAGGAAAAGCACACGTCTCTCTCAACGTATTAATGATTAGTAATTATTGGGCATCATGAATAATTGCTCCATTATATATGACTGTGCCATTGAGTCATTATGTACAATATAAAGGTCCCACCATTGAAACACAGCATGAAATGCAGCCATTATTAGTGTAATTAGATAACATGTTATATATTTATATATTTTTTTATATTTTACTTTTAGAAAGTCACATACTTTTGAAAAGTGATTAAATTCATAATGTAAATTACCAGATTCTCTGTTGTTCCTCTGGTGTCAGGTCTTTGTTGGTCCACTTGAGGTTCTTTAGCTGCAGACATGAATATAACATCATTACACCATAAAAATCAACTTCATAAAATACCTTAAAGAATATTAATTATTGTATCTAAAGCCAGTTATGAGGTTAAAAACAAGTTTTTAGACACAAATTTGAGAATATCTCTGGATAACAAGTTAAGTTATAAACATTTAAAGGACTAGTCATCAAAGTAATCTAATGATCTGAGGATAGAAGGACCAAGTGGATAAAAGTGACATACTGTACAGTAAGTACCTGTTTTCTGGCAGAGCTGATAAACCAAAAGAGAGAAGAGGAGAGAGGAGAGAACAGCCAGACATGGACAGAGAGAGAGCAGCAGCGACCAGCACACACCACAGTCTTGTTGGTGGGTTGAGGCTTGGTAATCTGGCTCATTGGAGTCTGAATCAAACACAAACGAGTGAGTGAATGTTTGTGATTCCAATGTTATAGATACATAATGGAAATTAAAACTTTTTCACATGTTTATTATAATTTATGTGAGCGGCAAAAAAAAAGACATTGCCATTATTATTTGAGCTCTTCACAGTACTCTTGGTGCAGTATTGAGTTTGCCTTCTAGATACACTTTTTCACTTTGGCCCAGATTCTGATTTGCCTTTAGACTAAAGAAACAACCAGATTCACATCTACAATCATTCTAATTTGGCTTCTGTCTTAATTATGATTTATTAGGCTCATAAATGTCAACAGTAAGTGCAACAGGAAACTTTTTCCCCATTTGACCCTGTTATCTGCAAATGGAAAATTATCTCAAAACTCACTATGCATAAATATAAAAATAAAATATTGGCTTTACATTTATCATGACTCATAACACTTCAGATCCAAGAGGTCTCTGATTTGGCAGGAATCCTTTGTAACAATGAAACAGCATTTCCTTCCAGATAGGCAGTTGTTTTACTCTGGATTCAACCTCATGACCAGCTAATGATGTTTGTATGTGCACTGTGACATCATGAAGGCTCAGCTACTTCTTATTTTTCAAATGCCCACATTAATGTAAGCCCACATTTTCTTCCTGTGTGGAGATTAGTTGATCAAATAGTTAGATTTACTGTGTAGATAATTCACACATATAGAGAAGTCAGATGAGACTACTTACTGACTACGATCCTTGTGGCATTTCCATAAGTGTAAACATTTCTTTGATAAATTGTTGTCTTATCCTCCACATTGGTCTGTACAGTTCCACAGTAGTAGAGGCCCTCATCTGAATCAGTGATGTTCATGATCAGCAGGTCGTAGGAGTCAGAGGATTTATTCTTCACCAAATGAAAACGAGTGAATGGATTCAGAATGTTTGTATAGTCTATGTCTGTTGTGTCTCTGTACTCAATTTTTGTTCTCAGAACAAGAGTAGGCTGGTTCTCATGAGAACAGTTCCTGTACCACACTATGAATACTCCAGATGATCTTTTGCAGTCACAGGACAGAGTGATGTTGTCTCCTGGTCTGACTGTAACCTCCAACACTGATCCACAGATCCCATCATGACTGCAGGAAACAACTCCTGGAATACAAACACAACAATTAAAGCAGGTTGAAATGTTACAGTGCAACATTTCATGTTATAAAAGATGCAGGTTACTGATGAGTTAATTCTCAAAATGGGACCAATTGTAATGTAATCTTCAAAATGTAATATCAAAATAATTACCTAAGAGAACAACTAGAAAAACATGCAGCCCGTCCATGTGTGATGATGACCTGTAGCTGACAGGCAGCGACACTGTTCTTACTCACGGATGTCACCACCAACGCACACTTTTCCATTAAAGGAAATGTAAGTCATGATTGGCTAGTCTAATGGAACATCTCCTTCTGTGGTTGTTTTCTATTGGTGCAATGGTAAGTGTTGGTTTTTGCATTGATGTTAAGATTAAAAAGATTTCTTCAGAAGACACTTGAAGAAAAGTACCTGATAAAAACAACCACACTGCAAATTCCAACTGAGGAGCCAATACAGAAGTGCATTTTATACTTATGAATATACTGATGTACAGAGACAACGAATAGACCTTCTAATTAAGCAAAGGTATAAAAACATGAGGACACAGATATATAGTGCACTGTACAGCAGTAGTATTGTTAGACTCTAAATAGTCAATTTGTTGTCACTGTTACTCCAACAGGGATGTGATCCACTAGAGGGAGTGAAACACTATTGTCTGCTTATGTTTGCATTAAATTGATAATATCAAGCTAAAAGGCTGTAAAAGTCTTTAGGAAGAATGTTTTGGGGTGATGTCACAGTAGATGTAAATACTACTGTTTTTTACTGACTTTATTGTGTTTAAAAGTTTGAACTCCTCTTTATTGAAAAACATCTGGACCCTTGATGAAACCTTTTTAACTGCATGGATCAGTAACCACTATTTGGACATGAGCTGCATGATCATAACTTACAACAACTAACAACAAACAACTTACTCTGAAGTTATACAGTGCATATCTCTGTTTGTGCTCAACTATACGGTGGTCATGTTTGTGTTGGTGTGCATGTAAGGTGTGATCTGCTCGGCAACCTGCTCTGTTGTTTAAAAAGCACTCTGCTCACCACATACAGGATACACTGTGAAGTGTAGAGGTTTATGTCCTAATGAGAACAAAACATGTCTGTTTTTTTCTCTGGCTGAGAGCATTAAGATATTTTCACATTCAAGTACATGGTTACATGTTGTACTTTGCTGAAGGACTTCTAACTCCATGTGAGAATCTGTGGAATTCTTCTCATCATTTTGTGCCTCCAGGGATTTGGATTTTCTGTTCAAAACTAATAGTGCAATATAAATATTTGTTTTAAGATAAAGTTGCAGCAACTGTATTAAATTAAGAATGAAGATAATGCAAAATTTTGAATCAAGATGACCCCTTGTCCTCTAGTTTAGAGTGATGGGGACAACATGGGGTCAAACCTCCTCTGGTGCCTTTTATTGATTCAATACTTAACATCTCCACTAGAGGTCAGGAGAGTTTCACATGCAGCTAATGTGACTAACTGTTCAGAGATAACACCATCACCATTTATTTACCCTCCTCTGTTTGTTTCAAGAAAACCCTTCAAGTGAAAGTGCTCCTGTGTAGACTATACCATTCCTAAGTGTCTCTGAAAAAGCAGTTGTTAATTAATGTGTGAACAAGTGAAAAATTTATATTCATCCATCCTACATGAACACGAAGTGTGTAAACAGTGCAGAAGTTGTCGCTGATCTCAGGAAGTTATATTGTGGTCAGAAATACACTGTACATCAACATGTAGCTGTGGTGACTGATGCTACTTTTTTTTTTTTTCATTTGTTAGAATAATGTAATGATCAAGAGGAATAAAACAAAACAGACAAGAAGCTTCTGTCATCTGTGTTTTTTTTGTGTGTGTGATTGTTTTCAAATTGTTTTCAGCAACACCAAAGTAGTTTTCTATCTAGAGGTTTGTGTGCATATGAATTTTTAATCCGTTATTTAAGTGGTGGAAGAAAATAGAACACACAAGCTGCATCTATTCTGAGATGAATGAATGAATGAATAAAGGCAGGAATTGAGTCTTTGTAAATGTTTTTTTCATTAATGATTTCATTATGCTGTATATTTAAACTTTCGCTAGTTTTACACAAGCACTCTCAGCGCTTTTCTCTTAGCGACTTTTCTCGCTAATCGCACAAGTTGTTAGTCACTTTAGCTCTGCAGCTAGCACTAGCAGCTAACTTAAACTAAGCAGTTAGCGATGGCTTCTCTCTCTCCCTCTCGTTCTCCTGCTCTCTCTTGCTCGGTGTGTCATATGTTTAGTTATTCCTCTGCCTCCTTTAGTGATAGTGGTAAGTGTAATAAGTGTAGTTTATTTGCAGCACTGGAGGCAAGGCTTAGTGAATTGGAAGCGCGGCTCCACACCATGGAAAAACAATCAGCTGCTAATGTAGTTAGCCAGCCCCTAGTATCCGGTGCGGGCCGACCTAGCGTAGCTCCCACTCCCCCGGTAGCTCCCGAGCAGCCAGGAAGCCAGGGCGGCTGGGTGACTGTCTGAAGGAAGCATAGCCCTAAGCAGAAGCCCACGGTTCACCACCAACCAGTTCACGTTTCTAACAGGTTCTCCCCACTCAGCGACACACCCGCTGAGAAACAAACTCTGATTATTGGCAGCTCCATAGTCAGAAACGTGAAGTTAGCGACACCAGCAGCTATAGTTAAATGTATTCCTGGGGCCAGAGCGGGCGACATTGAGTCAAATTTAAAACTGCTGGCTAAGAATAAACGTAAATATGGTACGATTGTCATCCATGTCGGCAGCAACGACTCCCGATCACGCCAATCGGAGATCACGAAAATTAATGTTGAGTCGGTGTGTACATTTGCAAAAACAATGTTGGACTCCGTAATTTTCTCTGGACCGCTGCCTAATCTGACCAGTGATGACATGTATAGCCGCATGTCACAATTCAACTGCTGGTTGTCGAGGTGGTGTCCAGCAAATGATGTGGGCTTCATAGATAATTGGCAGACTTTCTGGGGAAGACCTGGTCTGATTAGGAGAGACGGCATACATCCCACTTTGGATGGAGCTGCTCTCATATCCAGAAATATGGCCAAGTTTATTAGTAGACCAAAACCATGACAACCCAGAGTTGAGACCAGGAGGCAGAGCTGCAGTCCTACACGCTTCTCTGCGCTTCCATTAGAGCAGTTACCCACCCAAAACCACATAGAGACTGTGTCTGTCCCCCGACCACATAAATCAATTAAATCCAAAGTAAACAAAAGAAGAGTCATTCATGAAAATCTACTAAAAATTAAAACCACTACTGCAATAGTACAACAAAATAAGATAATTAAATGTGGACTCTTGAACATTAGATCTCTATCATCTAAAGCTGTTTTAGTTAATTAAACGATTTAATTTCAGATCATCATATTGATTTATTTTGTCTCACTGAAACCTGGCTGTGTCATGAAGAATATGTCAGCCTAAATGAATCCACTCCCCCCAGTCATATTAATACTCATATTCCTCGAGACACTGGCCGAGGAGGAGGAGTTGCAGCCATTTTCAACTCAAGCCTAATCATTAACCCTAGACCTAAATTTAATTATAACTCATTCGAAAGCCTTGTTCTTAGTCTCTCTCAGCCAACCTGGAAAACTTTACAGCCAGTTCTATTTGTTATAGTGTACCGTCCTCCTGGCCCGTACTCTGAATTCCTATCTGAATTCTCAGAGTTTTTGTCGTATTTAGTCCTTAGTACAGATAAAGTAATTATAGTAGGTGATTTTAATATTCATGTGGACGTTGATAGTGACAGTCTCAGCACTGCATTTATCTCATTATTAGACTCAATTGGCTTCTCTCAGTGTGTAAATAATCCCACTCACCGTCTTAACCACACCCTAGACCTTGTTCTGGCTTATGGGATTGAAATTGAACATTTAATAATTTTTCCACAAAATCCTATTTTATCAGATCATTTTTTAATAACTTTTGAATTCCTATTACTGGATTATACACCATTAGACAAAAATGTCCTCACTAGATGTCTCTCTGATAGTGTTGTAGATAAATTTAAGGAAGCAATTCCGTCAGTACTGAATTCACTGCCATGTCTCAATACTACAGAGGACTCTTATGTTAACTTTAGTCCCTCCCAAATTGATAATCTTATTGATAGTGCTGCAGGCTCACTAAGACAAACACTCGACTCCATCGCCCCCTTAAAAAAGAAGATAATAAAACATAAGAGGTTAGCTCCATGGTATAACTCCCAAACCCGCAAATTAAAGCAAACATCGCGAAAATTGGAAAGGATTTGGCATTCCACCAAAGTAGAAGAGTCTCGCTTAGTCTGGCAAGATAGTCTTAAAACATATAAGAAGGCCCCCTGTAATGCCAGAGCCGCCTATTACTCAGCATTAATAGAAGAGAATAAAAACTGCCCTAGGTTCCTTTTCAGCACTTTGGCCAGGCTGACAAAGAGTCATAACTCTACTGATCCATGTATTCCTATAGCTCTCAGTAGTAACGACTTTATGAGCTTCTTTAATGATAAAATTCTAACTATTAGAGACAAAATTAACCATCTCCTGCCCTCAACAGGCACCGTTCTCTCCCCAAACACAGGCACCTTAGTAACAGCAGTAAATCCTGACATATATTTGGACTGTTTTTCTCCAGTAGACTTGTCTGAACTAACTTCAATGATTTGTTCAGCTAAACCATCAACCTGTCTCTTAGATCCCATCCCAACTAGGCTGTTTAAGGAAGCCTTACCCTTAGTGAGCACTTCTTTACTAGATATGATCAATTTGTCTTTAGTAACAGACTATATACCACAGTCCTTTAAAGTAGCTGTAATTAAACCTCTTCTTAAGAAGCCTACTCTTGATTTAGGTGTTTTAGCCAATTATAGACTTATATCTAACCTTCCATTTCTATCTAAGATCCTTGAGAAAGCAGTCTCTAATCAGTTATGTGACTTTCTACGTAACAATAGTTTATTTGAGGATTTTCAGTCAGGATTTAGAGCACATCATAGCACAGAAACAGCACTGGTGAAAGTCACAAATGACCTCCTAACTGCATCGGACAAAGGATTTGTCTCTATACTTGTCCTGTTAGATTTTAGTGCTGCATTCGACACAATTGACCATCAAATCCTTTTGCAGAGACTGGAACATTTAATTGGCATTAAAGGAGCTGCATTAAGCTGGTTTAAGTCCTATTTATCAGACCGATTTCAGTTTGTACATGTTAATGATGAATCCTCCGTGAAGGCAAAAGTTAGACACGGAGTTCCACAAGGTTCTGTACTTGGACCAATACTATTCACCTTATACATGCTTCCTTTAGGTAATATTATTAGGAAACACTCCATAAATTTTCATTGTTACGCAGATGACACCCAATTATATTTATCAGTGAAGCCAGATGAACCCAATCAGTTAAACAAACTCCAAACATGCCTTAACGACATAAAGACCTGGATGACCTGCGATATTCTACTACTAAATTCAGATAAAACTGAAGTTATTGTGCTTGGCCCTAAACACCTTAGAAACACATTATCTAATGATAAAGCTACTCTGGATGGCATTACCCTGGCCCCCAGCACCACCGTAAGGAATCTGGGAGTTATCTTTGATCAGGATATGTCCTTTAACTCCCACATAAATCAAATTTCAAGGACTGCCTTTTTTCACTTACGTAATATCACAAAAATCAGGCACATCCTGTCCCTAAAAGATGCAGAAAAACTAGTTCACGCATTTGTTACTTCTAGGCTGGATTGTTGCAATTCCTTATTATCAGGCTGCCCTAACAAGTCTCTAAAGACTCTCCAGCTGGTCCAGAATGGAGCTGCGTGTGTACTGACTAAAACTAGAAAAAGAGACCACATTTCTCCCATTTTAGCTTCACTACATTGGCTTCCTGTAAAATCTAGAATAGAATTTAAGATCCTTCTCCTAACTTACAAAGCCCTTAATGGTCAGGCACCATCATATCTTGAAGAGCTCATAATATCGTATTATCCCACTAGAACACTGCGCTCCCAGTATGCAGGCTTACTGGTGGTCCCTACAGTCTTTAAAAGTAGAATGGGAGGCAGAGCCATCAGCTATCAGGCTCCTCTTCTATGGAACCATCTACCGGATTCAGTCCGGGGTGCAGACACCCTCTCTATGTTTAAGAGTAGGCTTAAAACTTTCCTTTTTGATAGGGTCGACCAGGCTCGCCTTGGATCAGCCCTTAGTTATGCTGCTATAGGCCTAGACTGCTGGGGGACTTCCCATGATGCACTGAGCTCCTCTCTCCTCCTCCTCCTCTCCATCTGTATGCATTCATGTAACATCAATGCATGTCACTAACTTTGCTTCTTCCCCGGAGTTTTTTGTGCTTTCTCATCTCACAGGAAAACCTGAGTCTCGGGCCGAACCTTCGCGGTCCTTCACAGTCCTGATGGAATCCTTCCCTGTCTATTGATGCTTGTGCTTGTAGTTGTTGTTGTGGTTGTTGCTCTCCTGTCCCCCCTCCCCCTTTCCCTCTCTCTTTCTCTCTCTCAACCCAACCGGTCAAAGCAGATGGCCGCCCACCAAGAGCCGGGGTCTGCTTGAGGTTTCTACCCGTTAAAGGGGAGTTTTTCCTTACCGCTGTAGCCAAGTGCTTGCTCATGGGGGAATTGTTGGGTCTCTGTAAATTAAAGAGTACGGTCTTGACCTGCTCTATGTGAAAAGTGCCTTCGGATGACTTCTGTTGTGATATGGCGCTATATAAATAAAAATTGATTGATTGATTGATTGATATACACTTCATGCCACTAACAGTGAGCAACAGTGGATGGCTTCATGACCTGATGTACAATACAGCAAAACATCTATATACAGTATATCCTCACAGGAGAATTGACAGTAAATTTCTGGTCCCCTACAAGTCACAGCAGAGCCTCAGATCTTCAGGCCAGCTGCCTCTGACGGTTCCTAAATCTCAGTTCAAGACTAAAGGTGACCCTCAGCTCCAGACCTCCCTGCCTGAGGATCTGAGACTTACAGAATCATGACATATTTTCTATCTTTCATATTATGAAAAGCCTTTTAATAATGCTTGCACATTGTTTTAATTTCAACATGTCTTGTTATTATTATTTTTATTGTATTATCTTATATAATTACTGGATATTTAAAAACTGTAATTTGTTCATTTTATTTGCCACCTTACAGCCCTGAAATGTTTTAATCCTGGTTGGAAATATATAAAGTTTATCATTATTATTCTCTGTAGCATCTGCAACATAAGAAACTCCAGTGATGAAGACTCTGGGCTGGTGGCTAACTTGAGATAAAAACAGGAAATGTCCTGAAAACAGCTATCATGTCTTGTTACATACAAACAGTCGTCACTGCTGATATGAAATGTAGCAGATCTATTTCAGTCAAATCATTGAATCTGAAGCAAACTGTAATCAACAGCCACAGACAGGTTTTATATTTGTGAGGTTTATTTGTTTATTTTCACAGCTCATCAGTTTGCAATCTTTTATTTCAGTGGTGAAGGGAAATAAAATACATAAGATGTGCAGTATCTATTCTTATAATAATAATAATAACAATAATAATAATAATAATAATAATAATAATAATAATAATAATAATACGTGTCTTTATTTATACATCACTTATAAAAACACATTTAAAAAGTGCTTCACATAAAAACAAACACAGCAATAACAGAAAGAAGTACTAAAAGATCAACATACAAACTAAGATAGCAAAACCATAAAACAGAATAAAAACTAGAATCAGGTGAAATCAGGAAAGGCGATGTGCTAAAAGTATGTTTTGAGCTCAGATTAAAATGAAGCCACAGACTCAGCCTGCCTCATTTCCTCAGGCAGGTGCCTCGGGGCTCTTATTTCAATAGCTCTGTTCCCCTTAGTCTTCAGCCAAGAATCGTATGGAAATAAACAATCAGAGATATATTGAGGAGTCACACCATTTATTGCCTCCTAAGTAATTAAAAGAACCTTGAAATCAATTCTAAGACATACTGGAAGCCAGTGTAAAGAGGCTAAAACTGGGGTGATGTATTCAAACCTGATTACTGTATGTATCACCACTAATGAATTCTTTATACAACTTCTTGTGTAGCTTCACATCCTGTAATAAATGATGGTAGAATAAGTGCTGAAGTCAGAACTTGCAGTTTTCTTCTTCTTTGGTCTCTGCAATGTCTGACGGATTTCTAGCGCAGCATAACACACATCTTCACCCTATGATTTGACATTTGTTATTCAGAATCATGACTATGTACATAGTTAATACTAGCTGTATGATTCATCATGAACTACTGTTAAAAACATTTATTTTATATTATGTTTCTCATCTGTAAGTGTAACATATGTTCACTAATTTGCAAAAATCAGAGGATGAGTGTTGTAAATGATAATTCATTAAAGTACTGTAAATTACCTGATTCAGTCTTGTTTGACCTCTAGTGTCAGCTGTTTGCTCATCAATCTGAGGTTCTTTAGCTGCAGAAATAAATAAAGGATCATCACACCATGTTACAGCCAAACTCACATAATAAATTACAAGCAGAGAGCTTATCTGAATCCAGGTTTCTGTGTGATTCAAAATTCATCTTGTAGATTAAATATTAATTATTATTTCTGAACTATTGAAAGCAAAAAGTTAAACAACAAAGCTCACTGGAGTCTGGATCAAACACAAAGTTGAGTCATTTCGCCTGATTAAACTCTGATCTCATAGAAAACAATATGTAGTTGTATGTAGTATGTAAGTGTTCATGACCACAGTAATCAAGGAATACAGATATTTCAGAGGATTAATAAACTGTTTGGTTTAAATTAAATTGCACAGGACTTTCTGGTGAAGAAAAAAATGTATATTTCATTGTCATAATTTTCTGGTCTACCAAGAGCTCTGCTCAGTGTTCTTGGTACAGTATTGACTCTGCCTTGTTGATGGATTTTTTCAACTTTAGCCTTCTCTGAGCATCGCCTTTACAGAAATATTCATAATCATTCTCATTTGAATAATGGATTATCATCCTATTCCAGCATATTTTATTTTTTTCCCTGTTCAAGCCTTTTTTCTAAGATCTCAAATGTAAATTTATCCCAAAACTTACAGTACTATGCATAAAAAATCTATAAAGACTATTTAACTTCAACTTGGGGTTTGTTGTAGCTAATTTTCACATATATGTTGTATGTGCACTTTTATATGTTAGACTTCAGAGCACAGATATTTGCGTTAAACAATTACATTACTTGAAACCACTTATAGTCACAAATATTAAATTCACAATTTTTAAAAAAAAAAAATCTTACCAACTAGGATCCTTGCTGTGACATTGCCATATTCATAAACATATCTGTAATTAATGTATCCTTTATCCTCCACTGTTTTCTTTTCAGTTCCACAGTAGTAGAGACCCGCATCCGAATTAGTGATGTTTAAAATGAGAAGGTCGTAGGATCCAGAAGAAAAGTTTCTCACAAAATGAAAATGGTGGAAGGGCTGCAGAGGACCAGTAGTATTAGTGGCGCCTATCAGTGAACTTGTTTTTGTTTTTAAAACAAGAGACGGCTGGTTTTCATGAGAACAGTTCCTGTACCACACTATGAATATTCCTGTTGATAATTTGCAGTCACAGTAGAGAGTGATGTTGTCTCCTGGTCTGACTGTCACCTCCAACACTGATCCAGAAGACTGATCCTGACTGCAGGAAACAACTCCTGGAATACAAACACAATCACAAAAGCAGGTTAAAATCTGTACAATGTTACATGATCTTCACATCAGATGCTTAACAGCAACAACACTGAGAATAGGTATTGTTTGATTGTCATAATGGAACCTAATAATTGTAACATAATCATTTAAAATTTTATCAAGTGAATTACCCAACAGAAAGACCAGAAAAGTTTGCACCCCGTCCATGTGTGATGTTAAAGAGTTAAAAGAAAGAGAAACAGATCTTACTTATAGACATCATGACCAGCGCAGACTTTTCCATTAAAGGAAAGGTAAGCGCTGATTGGCCAGACAAGTGGAACATTTTTGTCTGTGGTTGTTTTCTATAGGTGTGATACTAACTGATAATCTGCATAATTATGTTTCCTCAGTGAACCAAGTATTCATATATAATACATACAATCTGTTAAACCCCACTACATCTCAGCATCCAAATGAAGTGTTAGTATTTAGACGGTAGACTGCAGCCTAGCAATACTTGCTGTAGTACCTTTGTTGTCTGTGTATCTGTGGGTCGCTACAGACATGGAGATTCTGATACATATAAACCAGATGTAGACAGTACTCTAATCCAGCAAAGCTATGAAATAAAATTCATACTTGTACAGTGTAGAGAGGCATCCTTGTCTTAGTCTTCAAATAGAATCTACTGTATAACTGTTACGCATTTAAACTGTCAGTTTACTGTCACTCTGCAGCCTGTTGCCATTTTGAAAGATAGAACAGCGTTAGTTTAGCAGCTGTTGTGAACACCAGGACAAGAGGGAGGGCTAGTGCTTGTGATCAGTGATAATCACATTAATAGTAGCTTCCAATTCCAACAAGTTCTTATATAAATGTATTTGTCAGTGCTTAAAACAATGCATATAGCTGCTTGAAAAACGTGAGTATTTTCTGATCAACCAAATTCACACAGTTGAATGGACAAATAACACACCCCGACCTTTTTTCTAGGACTTTTGGACAATGCCACATCTGCTTTTTCTACTACTAGAGGACTGACATTATCTGATAACAAGAGGTCACTTGTCAGGAAAACATAACGTTGGCTGTTTTAAGATGTAAAACAAACACCAAATGCTGTTTCTAGTTATACTATTGATCAGGATTTGAAGAATGGAAAAAATGACCCACTAAAGGGCACAATAACCTTATTTTCTTTGAAAGTGATGTTAAAATGTCTTAAGGGTGCCTTTTTTTGGGCAATGTTACAGTAGACGTAAAATACTACTGCTACTGCCAATTAGAGCTATCCTGATGCAGCATGTGGGTAAAGTAATAGGAGAGCATACACTTTTGTGATGTTAAAAACCTACAACTCCCATTTTACACATTTTCATTTATTTTCATTTGTATCATTTAAAGAATTGGATCCTCTCTGCGGAGAAACATTTTCATATGTGTGTATCAGAAATCAAGTCTACTTGTCTTTGTTGCATTTTGGAGATGTGATGTTGTGTCCAACTATAACAATATGAAAAGCACTTTTTATACACTTTCACTGTCTCTGATAGCACATATCATCTAAGAGGATCTGCCTGAGGAGTTGAGATGATAGAAACAATGACTTTAGTGTCAAATCTCCATGGTGATCCCATGCAACCACTGCAATACTCTTGTCTTCCCTCTGGGACAGAAACATAGTATAATAGCACTGATACACTGTGTTCCTGACTGTGTATGTGCACAAGTATACACATCCCTGTATTGATGTTCACATTTTCTGGTGTGACAATGTGCAACCACTGATGCCCCATTGTTTTAAAAACAACACTCACCACATAAAACAGTGTGACGCAGAAGTCTGTTACTGAATGAGAGCAGAAGCTGCCCTCGATGAGGGTAGACTTATTTTTGTGTTTGTTGTGGTCAAGATCACTCTGTTATTCTACAATATCATCTACATTCTACATTAACATCTTTTACTTTACCTTTCTTGTTCCCAGGTCAGCCTGCTGCTGCAGTTTGACAGATTGAGACACTCAGTGACTGATCCTCTGCATAGTCCATGTTTTCTCTCTTTTTCCGACAAGCAAGTATATAAAAGAAGGATCTTCAAAAAAATTAATTATTGATTTTAACTCAACTTCTGATATTAATTTTAAGGATGCATTAATACCTCCTATGGGGGGAGTAATAACGAAGGTTATGATATTGTAACCCTGGTTCTATGAGCACAGGCAGAGCCCTCTACTGGACTCTATGGGTAATACTCCTCTCCAATCACATACATGCAATCCCTTACTAAAATTTGCATGTATGTAGTCGGTCAATGCCGATGGATAATTGCCCTGGGGGAGGGGGTCAGGTGAACCACAGCTGACACACACACACAAGTCCTGAGTCACACCTGTGAGCATGGACCTCGTAAAGGAATTCTCCATGTCCAAGAGATAGAACCTTATGAACGGACAAGGCGTAGACCAGGACACCACCGTGCATATGTCCTCAACACTCACCCCACTGAACAAGGCCGTAGACGCTGCCACACCATGTGTGGAATGCACTCGGACCACAGTGGGGGGGTCCACTGTGGTCCGAAAGCAGACTGTTCTGCTGTGGAAGGGGTGTGCAGTGATGCATTTGCTGCTGCAACGCCTAACATATCCAGATTGTTCAATACCAAAGCCAGCCATGCACCCAGCAAGAATATTTTTTCAAAATAGTTCAGCATGTCTCTGTGCTGCATTAGCAGAGGCTGCGGCTTTCTGCTCGCTGCCGGATGAGCTGGGCCGTAAAATCCTTCATGGAGGCGGTTGACCAGTTTTGGCGGGATGCGGGGGGGGACAACATGCTCCGCCACCATGGCCATGACCTTTGGGAAATCGTGGCGAACTGAAGTCGGTGGTAGATCCCCAAAGGTCAGCGAAGCTGCTGAAACAGATGAGAGATTGTCGACATCATCCATCAGAGAAGCCGCTCGGAGTGTCTCAGCTGATGCATCCAGTGGCAGTAGCAGTGGCAGCAGTGGCAGCAGTGGCGGCAGCAGCAGCGACAGTGGCGATGGAGAGCCAGATGGAGAGGTGATTTCAGCTTTACCACAGAGATCTATCTCAAGCTCCGGCTTGCTCTCGTTGCAGGGAAATGAGACGTCACATCATCAAAAATGTTCCCACCACTTCTTTTGTAAAAGGTGGCGGCAGCGGTGGCTGCGGCAGCAATGATATTGGGGTATGACGGGCAGGAACGAGCAGGTTCCGGTGACTCAATCCCTGGAGAAGACAGATCAGTAAGCTGATTCACCATTGCTAAAGAAAGGAGGATGGTGAGCGGCAGCGAGATGCTGCTTATATAGGGTGCGGACACACGTAATTGGTAGGCGCGTACATGCAAATTTCAGTGAGCGTTTGCGTGCATGTGATTTGAGAAGAGTACTACCCGTAGAGTCTAGTAGTGGGCGGAGCCTGTGTGAGATAGAACAAGCGGCAACTACCACAGCTTGAGGTTGAAGCGAATGCCGAGGTACTGTATCTTGAAGGTCAATGCCACCAACAGCCACTAGATGCTGGCTCCAAAAATACCTGGTTCCAATAGACTCCCATTGAAAAAGCGTCAACTTCTCTGTAGTAATACTAAGTCGATTTTTTTTTCAATGAGTCATTATGGTCTCAATTGCTAAATTTGGGCCCTTTAATAAGTGTGCTGTTGGTCATTTTGGAAATTATTGCTCTGGTGATGAGATTTGAAGACTTATAGTAGGCAATGATGTCTGCTGTGTGGATGCTTATTGACAGCAGTGATTGACAGGTGCTCACCCACTGCTCTCCCCGACTCCAGGACTCATGCTGACTCACACTCGGACTATTGTCACAACATTTTCAGTAAGTTTAATGTTACTTGATCATGAAAGCTGCCCTGTTAGCACAATTTAGCTAAAGTAGTTAACGTTAACCCAAGTGTGCAACACTCTGTTTTCGCTATGGTTCAAGGTAGTGGGGCGCGTTCCTAGAGTGTAAAAGACAACACCCTGCACCCAAGAAAACCAATGAGTGACGTCACGCTTCACTACGTTCATCTTTACAAACAGCCAGGTCAGAACCAATGCAGCAAAATAATTATTGGTCATAATATAAAGTTCCAGCTGTTTTAGAATTTATAAGATAGATAATATAGAATCATGTTGTGTAGATTGTCTTTTGACTCACACCTCTTCTGGTGGTCTTTTTGGTGCATCATTTAATGTATCTACCGAGACTGACCTCACAAGAAAAAGACAGGATCAGTGGTTTATGCAAGTCCCCCAAAATAACACATATTTACATTCAAATGAAAGACGCCTAGTGGCTGTAACATGGCAGATCACTGTTCATACAGTGTTTCCAGATGCCAGTCAGCTCTGTTTTTTAAACCATATCCACTATTATCACCTAATCTTAACCATGTAGTTATTATTGTAGCCATGACAACAAAGGCCTAACCTGAAAACAATACTCATTTTAATTTTGTAAGGCACAGACAAATGCTGTCCCCCCGATTACTGTTGATAAGAGCAGAAAATAGATAATAAAATTCTTGTATGTGTCACTCTGGACCAAAAATGTATTTTGTTGTTTAATTTAGAAGACTCATTTGGCCCATTTGGAGATTTTACCACAACAAGGCCACTAATCTGCAGCCTCAGTCTGTCTGCATGTTGAGCGCTGCCATCATATGAGGGGCTGTTTGTCATCGTGGGTTTCCTGTAAACCTTACTGATCTTATTGATCTATAAGTTGATGTTTATTTGATATGAGTGTGTCCATATGGACAATATAACAAGATTTATTTTTTCTGTTAAAAATACATTGGATATACAATGATGTAAATGGAAAGACATGCCCTTGGTGGAAAAATAGGTTTAATAAATTACGGCAGGGGATTTGGATGAAACCAGCAACATCTCCTGGTCTCATTTGTTCTTTCCTGAATTTCAGGTTATTTACTGTTACATTGGTGCTGCCAGGCGATACCTGTAACATTTACATTCAAATGAAAGAAGCCGTAAGTAGCTGTAACACAGCAGATCACTGTTCATACCGTGTTTCCAAATGAAAGTCAACTCTGTTTTTTAAACCATATCTACTATCATCACCTAATCTTAACCATGTAGTTATTATTGTATCCATAACAACGAGGGTTTCCTAACCTTAAGACAGTGCTCATTTTAATTTTGTAAGACACAGAAGCAACAAATGATTTCTCCCCAATTACTGTTGATAGGAGCAGAAAATAGATCAGAAAATTCTTGTATGTGTTACTCTGAGTCAACAATGTATTTTGGTGTTTAATTTAGAAGACATACTGGAGACACTATGATAACCAGTGTTTTGCGTTTCCTATAGCTAAAAATACTTAAGCATCATTCACACCTACAGTAAACAGCAGACCACTTTCTTTTAGTCAGTGCAGATCAGTACCATGTGAACATTCATAATAAAGCATGTTTTAAATGATCACTTCAATTTCATTTTAGTAATTGTTCAAAGTAAGAACAAATAAATCTACAACCAAAAATTAAAACAAGAAAAAAAACACAGTAAGGACGTGCACCAACACCTTCAACAGACCACTAAATTGCAGCTTTAGTCCATCTGCATGTTGCAGTTTGCTGTTGCATGAGGGGCTGTTTGTCAGTGTGGGTTTCCTGTCAGCCTTACTGACTTCAGAGGCTACATGATGGTTGAGGTTAACTTCACTGTTAACCCTTTATTGTCTGGTAACATCTTTGAAACTGGATGACAAAACAGTTTGTAATAAATAAGAAGGAAGACGTATCCATTGAACACATGCATTACTTTGAGTCTTACTCTCTGAGCTGAATCATCTCCCACATTACAAATACTTGGAACTGTATAAAACAGGGAGTCGGGGGATGATGCTAACTTGAGATAAAAACAGGAAATTGCCTGAAAACATGTTGTGACACAGACAAGCAGTCATCGCTGCCATTTTTAATGTAACAGATCGATTACAATTAAAAAACTTGAAGCAAATTGTAATCACCAACAATAAACAGGCTTTTCATCGTAAGTTTTTGTAAAGCTGATTAAGTGGTAAAGAAAAACACACAAGATGCATCTGCTCTGTTATACATTTTTTATGAAGAAAAGAACAACAACAACAAACCCATATATAACGTGATTGATGTCACTAACAGTGTGGACAACTCTAACAATATCAAAACAATTAGAAACAATCAACAACAAAAAAAGAAAATCACAACAGCAAGAATTACAGTGAAATGTTTTACTCTGTCTACAATGTGATATGATAAAAATACATTGAGCTTTTTCACTTCAGGGCATAACAAAGACTACATGTAATCAAAGTGAGGATACAATAAATGTGACCAGTTAGGAGAGGAGGGAGATACATTTTGCCACTGTGCAGTGATGACGCTACCTTGTATAGTGGGCCGCTATCCTAAAGGAGCCAATCAAGTGGTGAACCAATCACCTCCTTGTCTCAGCACACACTTGTTTAGATACATGTAAACAGGTGTGTGTAAGTGTATCTTGAAGATAATGTTAATGTTAATGCTGCCTAATGTTCTCTGGACAGCAAAATGGATTATTTCATTTCCCATCAGTGCTGGTCACTCGTTAACATGCAAGAGCTGTCTACATCTAGCTGAGACATGTACTTTCTTTATTCTCTCTGTTGTTGTTGCACTATTGTGGGCTGGGAGGAACAGCATTTTGTTTTTTTGTGTATGCAAATAAACAAAATCTTGAATCTTGAACGTTGATAGAGAAAACACAGACTTCTAAAAACAAAATATGAGCAAACAAATAATTTTTAAAATATTTGTATGAAACAAACATTCATAAAAAAACCCAGTATTTGTGCTTTGCTGAATAACGTATTTGTATTCAGGAACATAGTTGGAGCTAAATGACACAACAGCTTATGAATACCTCTTCTCATTAATTTCTAATGTTAACTTGTTAGGTCCTTCACACCCTGGTGAACCAATCACCTCCTTGTCCCAGCACATGCATGTTTACATAAATGCACATGCTCCTGTCGCACAACAAGTTAATGTTAACACTGATGGAGATGGAAAGACAAAATATGAGCGTGGTCATGACAGCAGGGTTCAGAAATCATTAACACTTCTTATCTTGCGGCCACAAACGTCTGTCTGTTCTGTAGCCTTTGTTGCTAAGGTTGGTTCATGGGTTGTTCGCATTGTCAAATTGCATAATGTGAATCGGATTTGGGCTCGAACATGTACGGATATACGTATATATTTGAGAAGTTTCCATTTTGAGAAAAATAAATTAAATCTGACTCCTGTTGACATAGCCTCCGTCTGTCGAGCTTCCAGAAGCTAACCAATCAGAACAGAGTGGGCTTATCAGGACGGGGGCCTTAAAGAGACAGGAGCTAAAACGGCCTGTTTCAGACTGAGGGGCTGCATAAAGGGCCAGTACTTTTAAACTCTGAATCATGCAAAAATATTCCAGTAGAGCCCTCCAATATAAATATAAACCCGAAAAAATGCATTATACACTACATCGCCTTTAACTATCTGCTTCAGGGATCAGAGGTCATGTTTTAATTTTTTTAAATCAACTGTCTCTGTGACTAAAATCAAAACAAGCTTGAACAGAGAACGGTTGATTGGATGGTAAGGCTGAGTAAGCCTTTTGGTGCTATTGTTTCATATTGGCTTAAAAAAAGGAAAAAAGGAAAAAATTCCTCTGTTTCAGCAGGAGTTTGTACTTTACTATATTGCTCAACTTTTCTACAGCGTGTGAGCTAAATGACACAATGGCTTATGAATACCTCTTCTCATTAATTTCTAATGTTAACTTGTTAGGTCCTTCACACCCCAGAAGTATTGATGGCAGAATATGTGCTGAAGTCAGAACTCTGGATTTTCTTCTTCTTTGGTCTCTGTGACGCTTGACGAATTTCCAGTGCAGCATAACACACATCTTCATCCTGAGATTTGACATTTGTTATTTAGAATCATGAACATGTACTATACAGATGTACTACTTTGATGTCTATACTTCACTATTAAACACATTGGAGCGAGAATCATAGATCAGTGTTGTTGCTGTAAAACATCATATACTGTATGTGCAACGTCTTTCTCAATGTATAAATGTTTAGTAATCATTGGGCATCATGAATAATTGCTCCATTATATATAACTGTGCCAGTGAGTCAGTATGAACAACACCAAGGTCCCACCATTGAAACACCAAATGAAATGGAGCCATTATTGATAATTAATTAAAGTAATTAGATAACATGTTTTATATTTATATATTTTTTATATTCTACTTTTAGACAGTCACATACTTTTGAAAAGTGATTAAATTAATAATGTAAATTACCAGATTCTCTGTTGTTCCTCTGGTGTCAGGTCTTTGTTGGTCTACTTTAGGTTCTTTAGCTGCAGACATGAATATAACATCATTACATCATAAAAGTCAACCTCACAAAATACCTTAAAGAATATTAACTATTGTATCTAAAGCCAGTTATGAGGTTAAAAACAAGCTTTTAGATACAAATTTGACAATATCTCTGGATAACAAGTTAAGCTACAAACATTTAAAGAACTAGTCATCAAAGTAATCTAATGAACTGAGGATAGAAGGACCAAGTGGATAAAAGTGACATACTGTACAGTAGGTACCTGTTTTCTGGCGGAGCTGATAAACCAAAAGAGAGAAGAGGAGAGAGGAGAGAACAGCCAGAGATGGACAGAGAGAGAACAGCAGCGTCCAGCACACACCACAGTCTTGTTGGAGGGTTGAGGTTTGGTAATCTGGCTCACTGGAGTCTGAATCAAACACAAACCAGTGAGTGAATGTTTGTGATTCCAATGTTATAGATACATAATGGAAATTAAAACTTGTTCACATGTTTATTATAATTTATGTGAGTGGCAAAAAAAAAAAGACATTGCCATTATTATTTGAGCCCTTCACAGTACTCTTGGTGCAGTATTGAGTTTGCCTTCTAGATACACTTTTTCACTTTGGCCCAGATTCTGATTTGCCTTTAGACTAAAGAAACAACCAGATTCACATCTACAATCATTCTAATTTGGCTTCTGTCTTAATTATGATTTATTAGGCTCATAAATGTCAACAGTAAGTGCAACAGGAAACTTTTTCCCCATTTGACCCTGTTATCTACAAATGGAAAATTATCTCAAAACTCACTATGCAGAAAAATAAAAATAAAATATTGGGTTTACATTTATCATGACTCATAACACTTCAGATCCAAGAGGTCTCTGATTTGGCAGGAATCCTTTGTAACAATGAAACAGCATTTCCTTCCAGATAGGCAGTTGTTTTACTCTGGATTCAACCTCATGACCAGCTAATGATGTTTGTATGTGCACTGTGACATCATGAAGGCTCAGCTACTTCTTATTTTTCAAATGCCCACATTAATGTAAGCCCACATTTTCTTCCTGTGTGGTGGTTAGTTGGTTAAATGGTTAGATCTACTGTGTAGATAATTCACACATATAGAGAAGTCAGATGAGACTACTTACTGACTACGATCCTTTTGGCATTTCCATAAGTGTAAACATGTCTTCGATGAATTGTTGTCTCATCCTCCACCTTGGGCTGTTCAGTTCCACAGTAGTAGAGGCCCTCATCTGAATCAGTGATGTTCACGATCAGCAGGTCGTAGGAGTGAGAGGATTCGTTCTTCACCAAATGAAAACGAGGGAATGGATTCTGAATTTTTGTTGCGTCTATGTCTTCAATTTTTGTTGTCAGAACAAGAGAAGGCTGGTTCTCATGAGAACAGTTCCTGTACCACACTATGTATACTCCAGATGATGTTTTGCAGTCACAGTACAGAGTGATGTTGTCTCCTGGTCTGACTGTAACCTCCAACACTGATCCAGAGATCCCATCATGACTGCAGGAAACAACTCCTGGAATACAAACACAACAATTAAAGCAGGTTGAAATGTTACAGTGCAACATTTCACGTTATAAAAGATGCAGGTTACTGATGAGTTAATTCTCAAAATGGGACCAATTGTAATGTAATCTTCAAAATGTAATATCAAAATAATTACCTAAGAGAACAAGTAGAAAAACATGCAGCCCGTCCATGTGTGATGATGACCTGTAGCTGACAGGCAGCGACACTGTTCTTACTCACGGATGTCACGACCAACGCACACTTTTCCATTAAAGGAAATGTAAGTCATGATTGGCTAGTCTAATGGAACATCTTCTTCTGTGGTTGTTTTCTATTGGTGCAATGGTAAGTGTTGCTTTTTGCATTGATGTTAAGATTAAAAAGATTTCTTCAGAAGACACTTGAAGAAAAGTACCTGATAAAAACAACCACACTGCAAATCCCAACTGAGGAGCCAATACAGAAGTGCAGTTTATACTTATGAATATACTGATGTACAGAGACAACGAATAGACCTTCTAATTAAGCAAAGGTATAAAAACATGACACAGATATATAGTGCACTGTACAGCAGTAGTATTGTTAGACTCTAAATGGTCAATTTGTTGTCACTGTTACTCCAACAGGGATGTGATCCACTAGAGGGAGTGAAACACTATTGTCTGCTTATGTTTGCATTAAATTGATAATATCAAGCTAAAAGGCTGTAAAGTCTTTAGGAAGAATGTTTTGGGGTAATGTCACAGTAGATGTAAATACTACTGTTTTTTACTGACTTTATTGTGTTTGAAAGTTTGAACTCCTCTTAAATGAAAAACATCTGGACCCTTGATGAAACCTTTTTAACTGCATGGATCAGAAACCACTATTTGGACATGAGCTGCATGGTCATAACTTACAACAACTAACAACAAACAACTTACTCATTCTGAACTAATACAGTGCATACCTCTGTTTGTGCTCAAGTACACGCCGCTCATGTTTGTGTCGGTATGCACGTAAGGTGTGATCTGCTCGGCAACCTGCTCTGTTGTTTAAAAATCACTCTGCTCACCACATACAGGATACACTGTGAAGAGTGAAACAGAGGTTTATGTCTTCATAAGATCAAAACATGTCTGTTGTGTTTCTGGCTGAGAGCATTTAGATGTTTTCATATTCAAGTACATTGTTACATGTTTTACTTTCCTCAATAGTTTCTTATTTTGGGTGAGAATCTGTGGAATTCTCCTTCAGGGATTTGGATTTTCTGGTCAAAACTAATAGAACAATATAAGTATTTGTTTTGATATAAAACTGCAGCAACTGTATTAAGAATGAAGATAATACAAAATTTAGAATCAAGATGACCCCTTGTCCTCTAGTTTAGAGTGATGTGGACAACATGGGGTCAAACCTCCTCTGGTATCTTTTTTTGATTCAATACTTAACATTTCCACTAGAGGTCAGGAGAGTTTCACATGCAGCTAATGTGACTAACTGTTCAGAGATAACACCATCACCATTTCTTTACCCTCCTCTGTTTGTTTCAATAAAACACTTCAAGTGAAAGTGCTCCTGTGTAGACTATACCATTCCTAAGTGTCACTGAAAAAGCAGTTGTTAATTAATGTGTGAACAAGTGAAAATTCATCAAAAAATCATCCATCCTACATGAACTCGCAGTGTTTAAACAGTGCAGAGGGTGTCACTGATGAAGTTATGTTGTGGTCACTCTGTGACATAGTCAGAAATACACTGTACATCTAAATGTAGCTGTGGTGGCTGCAGAGCTGCTACATTCTGGCTTTGTTGTATAGTATCTGCCTTAACAACACCCAGTTCAACAGTCAGTTGAGGTTTACTGTATACCATTGTAATATGAACCGTTTTAAAGCATTTTTGAGTTAGAATAATGTAATGATCAAGAGGAAAAAACAAAAAAGACCAGATGGTTTTCTGTCATCTGTGGTTTGTGTGTGTGTGATTTGAAGGATGATCTGTGTTCTCAACATCTACAATGAACCCTGCAAAATGAAGCCGTTTGATACCTTCAGCAGGCCACTAATCTGCAGCCTCAGTCTGTCTGCATGTTGAGCTCTACAGTCATATGAGGTGCTGTTTGTCATTGTGGGTTTCCTGTAAACCTTACTGATCTTATGGACTTCATGATGTGGCTTAACTGCCAACTGTGTATTATCTTGTAACTTCTTAAAAACTAGGTGGCAGGGCCATTCTGTGAACTATAACACATCTATTTCAATTACAAAAAAGAAGCTGAGGCAAATTTGGCAACAACAAACAATCTATCTAGAGGTTTGTGTGCATATCAGTTTTTAATCAGTTATTTTAAAGGTGGAAGGAAATAAAACACACAAGCTGCATCTATTCTGGGATGAATGAATGAATGAATTAAAGAAGGAATTGAGTCTGTGGACGTGTTTTTTCATTAATGACTTTGTGACATCTTTTATATCTTTTATATGTAAAAAGCCTTTTATTAATGCTTGTACATTGTTTAATTTCCAACATGTCTTGTTATTATTATTATTATCTCATCATTATTGTATATTTAAAAATTGTAATTTATGAATTTTAGTTGCCTCATTACAGCCCTGAAATGTTTCCATCCTGGTTCAACTGTGTAAATAACAGCAGTCATCACTGCTGATATGAAATGAAGCAGATCGATTTCAATCAAATAATTGAATCTGAAGCAAATTGTAAACAACAGCCACAGACAGGTTTTATATTTGTGAGGTTTGTTTATTTTCATAGCTCATCAGCGTTCAATATTTTATTTAGGTGGTGAAGGGAAATAAAATACACAAGATGTACAGTATCTATTCTTATATTATTATCATTCTTATTATTATTATAACAACAGCAACAAGAACAATAATACTATTACTACTACTACTACTACTACTACTACTACTACTACTACTACTACTAATAATAATAATAATAATAATAATAATAATAATAATAATAATAATAATAATATCTTTATTTATTTATTAGCACTTATCCAAACACAGTTACTTCACAGGAAAACAAACAAACAGCAATAACAGAATAAAAGTACTAAAAGAGCAACTTAAAACTAAGATAGCAAAACCCATAAAACAGAATATAAACTAGAATCAGGTGAAATCAGGGAAGGTGATGTGATAAAAGTACATTTTGAGTTTAGATTAAAAGGAAGCCACTGACTCAGCCTGCCTCATTTCCTCAGGCAGGTTGTTTCAGAGACTCAGGGCTCTTATTTCAAAAGCTCTGTTCCTCTTAGTCTACAGCCGAGAGTCAGAACAGATATAAGGCCCCTGCCTGAGGATCTCAAAGTGTGAGCAGGGTCGTATGGGAATAAACGATCTGAGATATATTGAGGAGTCAGACCATTCAGTGCCTCTTAATTAATTAAAAGAACCTTGAAATCAATTTTAAAACACACTGGAAGCCAGTGTAAAGAGGCTAAAACTGGGGTGATGTGTTCAAACCTGTTTACTCTGGTTCAAAACCTGGCAGCTGAGTTCTGTACTGTCTGTAGCTGCTCTACAGTTTACTATTTAGGCATGTAAAAAGGCTGTTACAGTAATCCAGGTGTGATGAGATAAAAGCATGTATATTCTGAGAAGAATGAATGAACAAATGAACGCAATGAATTCAAATAAATGTGGTTCAGGCCACTAACAGAGGAAAGTCCAAAACAATTAGAAACAATCAGAAACAGTTGAAGTGGAAGTACACAGTGGAAGCACTGATGGCTTCATGAACTACTAAATAATACAGTAAAACAACAGTTACTGTATATTTATCCTCATTGGAGAATTGACACAAAAAAGTAGAGTTTAGTATGAACTTTTCCAAACAAACAATTTCTTTCAACCTTCACAAAATAGTAGGCTAGTTTATACATACACATTTTCTCACAGGTCAGTTATTGATGGTAATGACTGTTGCTTAAATCTAAGCTAAATAGTCTATATGTCTAGTCTATATGTATCACCACTAATGAATTAATTATACAACTTCTTGTCTCCGTTTATACCCTGTAATAAATGATGGTAGAATAAGTGCTGAAGTCAGAACTCAGAGTTTTCTTCAGTGATGCCTGACAGGTTTCCAGTGCAGCGTAACACACATCTTCACCCTATGATTTGACATCTGTTATTAGAATCATGAACATGTACTATACAGATGTACTACTTTGATTGTCTATAATTCAATATTAAACACACTGAAGCAATAATTGAGGATCAGTGTTGTTAGTGTAAAACATCTCATATTTTAAGTGCAAAAATGGAAAGACCTGTGTAGTGAAGAATAAATTGAAACATGCAAACCAATAAACATTTCTCATTGATAGTATTTTCACTTGTTATAGCAGGAAAAGCACACGTCTTTCTCAACGTATTAATGACTAGTAATTATTGAGCATCATGAATAATTGCCCCACTATATATGACTGTGCCATTGAGTCATTATGTACGATATCAAGTTCCCACCATTGAATTACTGCATGAAATGCAGCCGTTATTAGTGTAATTAGATAACATGTTTATCTGAGACAGGATTTATACCTGTGTGACAAGTGAAAATGTTGGTCATGAGAAAGTCACATACTTTTGAAAAGTGATTCAAGTTTATACTGTAAATTACCAGATTTCCTGTTGTTCCTCTGGTGTCAGGTCTTTGTTGGTCCACTTGAGGTTCTTTAGCTGCAGACATGAATATAACATCATTATACCATAAAAGTCAACCTCACAAAATACTTTAAAGAATATTAATTATTGTATCTAAAGCCAGTTATGAGGTTAAAAACAAGCTTTTAGATACAAATTTGACAATATCTCTGGATAACAAGTTACGCTATAAACATTTAAAGAACTAGTCATCAAAGTAATCTAATGAACCAAGGACCAAGTGGATAAAAGTGACATACTGTACAGTAAGTACCTGTTTTCTGGCAGAGCTGATAAACCAAAAGAGAGAAGAGGAGAGAGGAGAGAACAGCCAGAGATGGACAGAGAGAGAGCAGCAGCGTCCAGCACACACCACAGTCTTGTTGGTGGGTTGAGGTTTGGTAATCTGGCTCACTGGAGTCTGAATCAAACACAAACGAGCGAGTGAATGTTTGGGATTCCAATGTTATAGATACATAATGGAAATTAAAACTTTTTCACATGTTTATTATAATTTATGTGAGCAGCAAAAAAAAAAAACTACATTGCCATTATTATTTGAGCTCTTCACAGTACTCTTGGTGCAATATTGAGTTTGCCTTCTAGATACACTTTTTCACTTTGGCCCAGATTCTGATTTGCCTTTAGACTAAAGAAACAACCAGATTCACATCTACAGTCATTCTAATTTGGCTTCTGTCTTAATTATGATTTATTAGGCTCATAAACGTCAACAGTAAGTGCAACAGGAAACTTTTTCCCCATTTGACCCTGTTATCTGCAAATGGAAAATTATCTCAAAACTCACTATGCAGAAAAATAAAAATAAAATATTGGCTTTACATTTATCATGACTCATAACACTTCAGATCCAAGAGGTCTCTGATTTGGCAGGAATCCTTTGTAACAATGAAACAGCATTTCCTTCCAGATAGGCAGTTGTTTTACTCTGGATTCAACCTCATGACCAGCTAATGATGTTTGTATGTGCACTGTGACATCATGAAGGCTCAGCTACTTCTTATTTTTCAAATGCCCACATTAATGTAAGCCCACATTTTCTTCCTGTGTGGTGGTTAGTTGGATAAATGGTTAGATCTACTGTGTAGATAATTCACACATATAGAGAAGTCAGATGAGACTACTTACTGACTACGATCCTTTTGGCATTTCCATAAGTGTAAACATGTCTTCGATGAATTGTTGTCTCATCCTCCACCTTGGGCTGTTCAGTTCCACAGTAGTAGAGGCCCTCATCTGAATCAGTGATGTTCATGATCAGCAGGTCGTAGGAGTGAGAGGATTCGTTCTTCACCAAATGAAAACGAGGGAATGGATTCTGAATTTTTGTTGCGTCTATGTCTTCAATTTTTGTTGTCAGAACAAGAGAAGGCTGGTTCTCATGAGAACAGTTCCTGTACCACACTATGTATACTCCAGATGATGTTTTGCAGTCACAGTACAGAGTGATGTTGTCTCCTGGTCTGACTGTAACCTCCAACACTGATCCAGAGATCCCATCATGACTGCAGGAAACAACTCCTGGAATACAAACACAACAATTAAAGCAGGTTGAAATGTTACAGTGCAACATTTCACGTTATAAAAGATGCAGGTTACTGCATGAGTTAATTGTCAAAATGGGACCAATTGTAATGTAATCTTCAAAATGTTTCAAAATCAAAATAATTACCTAAGAGAACAAGTAGAAAAACATGCAGCCCGTCCATGTGTGATGATGACCTGTAGCTGACAGGCAGCGACACTGTTCTTACTCACGGATGTCACGACCAACGCACACTTTTCCATTAAAGGAAATGTAAGTCATGATTGGCTAGTCTAATGGAACATCTTCTTCTGTGGTTGTTTTCTATTGGTGCAATGGTAAGTGTTGCTTTTTGCATTGATGTTAAGGTTAAAAAGATTTCTTCAGCAGACATTTGAGGAAAAGTACCTGATAAAAACAACCACACTGCAAATTCCAACTGAGGAGCCAATACAGAAGTGTTTTTTATACTTATGAATATACTGATGTACAGAGACAACAAATAGACCTTCTAATTAAGCAAAGGTATAAAAACATGACACAGATATATAGTGCACTGTACAGCAGTAGTATTGTTAGACTCTAGATGGTCAATTTGTTGTCACTGTTACTCCAACAGGGATGTGATCCACTAGAGGGAGTGAAACACTATTGTCTGCTTATGTTTGCATTAAATTGATAATATCAAGCTAAAAGGCTGTAAAGTCTTTAGGAAGAATGTTTTGGGGTAATGTCACAGTAGATGTAAATACTACTGTTTTTTACTGACTTTATTGTGTTTGAAAGTTTGAACTCCTCTTTAATGAAAAAACATCTGGACCCTTGATGAAACCTTTTTAACTGCATGGATCAGAAACCACTATTTGGACATGAGCTGCATGATCATAACTTACAACAACTAACAACAAACAACTTACTCATTCTGAACTAATACAGTGCATATCTCTGTTTGTGCTCAATTACACGCTGCTCATGTTTGTGTCGGTGTGCACGTAAGGTGTGATCTGCTCAGCAACCTGCTCTGTTGTTTAAAAATCACTCTGCTCACCACATACAGGATACACTGTGAAGAGTGAAACAGAGGTTTATGTCTTCATAAGATCAAAACATGTCTGTTGTGTTTCTGGCTGAGAGCATTTAGATGTTTTCATATTCAAGTACATTGTTACATGTTTTACTTTGCTCAATATTTTCTAATTCCAGGTAAGAATCTATGGAATTCTTCTCATCATTTTATCTCTCCACTGATTTGGATTTTCTGGTCAAAACAGTACAATGTAAATATTTGTTTTAATGCAAAGTTGCAGCAACTGTATTAAATTAACAACGAAGATAATATACAATTTAGAATCAAGATGACCCCTTGTCATCTAGTTTAGAGTGATGTTGACAACATGGGGTCAAACCTCCTCTGGTGCCTTTTATTGATTCAATACTTAACATCTCCACTAGAGGTCAAGAGAGTTTCACATGCAGCTAATGTGACTATCTGTTCAGAGATAACACCATCACCATTTCTTTACCCTCCTCTGTTTGTTTCAAGAAAACCCTTCAAGTAAAAGTTCTCCTGTGTAGACTATACCATTCCTACGTGTCTCTGAAAAAGCAGTTGTTAATTAATGTGTGAACAAGTGAAAATTCATATTGTACTTATAAAAAAATCATCCATCATACATGAACACGAAGTGTGTAAACAGTGCAGAAGGTGTCACTGATGAAGTTATGTTGTGGTCACTCTGTGACATAGTCAGAAATACACTGTGCATCTAAATGTAGCTGTGGTGGCTGCAGAGCTGCTACATTCTGGCTTTGTTGTATAGTATCTGCCTTATCAACAGTCAGTGGAGATTTACTGTATACCATTGTAATGTGAACCATTTTAAAGCATTTTTGAGTTAGAATAATGTAATGATCCAGAGGAAAAAAACAAAACAGACCAGAAGCTTTTCTGTCATCTGTGGTTTGTGTGTGTGATTTGAAGGATGATCTGTGTTCTCAACATCTACAATGAAACGTGCAAAATGAAGCCGTTCAATACCTTCAGCAGGCTGTGGTGGAGACAGATGTCCCCGACAATCAGTTATGCTAGTAACTGTGCAAAGATAACATTTACATCAATAAGAGACAGTTTTTCTATTTAGACATGTAAAAAGACTGTTACAGTAATCCCGGTGTGATGAGATAAAAGCATGTATATTCTTAGAAGAATGAATGAACAAATGAACACATGAATGAATTCATATAAATTGTGGTTCAGGCCACTAACAGAGGAAAGTCCAAAACAATTAGAAACAATCAGTAACAGTTGAAGTGGAAGTACACAGTGGAAGCACTGATGACTTCATGAACTACTAAGTAATACAGCAAAACAACAGTTACTGTATATTTATCCTCATTGGAGAATTGACACAAAAAGTAGAGTTTAGTGTGAACTTTTCCAAACAAACAATTTCTTTCAACCTTCACAAAAAATAGGCTAGTTTATACATACACATTTTCTCACAGGTCAGTTATTGATGGTAATGACTGTTGCTTAACTCCAAGCTAAATTACAGAATAGTCTCTATGTATCATCACTAATTAATTCATTATACAACTTCTTGTGACTCTTTACACTCTAGAAGTATTGATGGCAGAATAAGTGCTGAAGTCAGAACAGGTCAGTTATTGATGGTAATGACTGTTGCTTAAATCTAAGCTAAATAGTCTATATGTTTAGGCTATATGTATCACCACTAATTAATTCATTATACAACTTCTTGTGTAGCTTTACACTCTGTAATAAATGATGGTGGAATAAATGCTGAAGTCGGAACGTGGAGTTTTCTTCTTCTTTGGTCTCTGCAATGTCTGACGGATTTCCAGCGCAGCATAACACACATCTTCACCCTATGATTTGACATTTGTTATTTAGAATCATGACCATGTGCATATTTAATACTAACTATATGATTCATTATGAACTATTGTCGAAAACTTTAAAATTTATTTTAATATCATGTGTCTCATCTGTAAGTGTAACATATGTTCACTTATTTGCAAAAATGAACAGATGAGTGTAGTATGAAACAACAAAACCCCACAAACTAGAATTCATTAAAGTACTGTAAATTACCTGATTCAGTCTTGTTTGACCTCTAGTGTCAGCTGTTTGCTCATCAATCTGAGGTTCTTTAGCTGCAGAAATAAATAAAGGATCATCACACCATGTTACAGCCAAACTCACATAATAAATTACAAGCAGAGAGCTTATCTAAATCCAGGTTTCTGTGTAATTCAAAATTCATCTTGTAGATTAAATATTAATTATTATTTCTGAACTATTGAAGGCAAAAAGTTAAACATAAAAAGTAACATATACAGTAGTTACCTGCTTTCTGACAAAGGCGATAAACCAAAAGAGATGAAAGGAGAGAGGAGAGAACAGCAAATGTTGGACACATAGAGAACAGCAGCGTCCAGCACGAATCGCAGTCTTGTAGAGTGTCATAGTGACGAGGCTCTGGATCAAACACAAAGTTGAGTTAGTTTGCTTGATTAAACTCTGATCTCATAGAAAAAAATTGCAAAAATGAAAATGTATGTAGTTGTTCATGACCACAGTAATCAGGGAATACAGATATTTCTGTAAACTGTTTGGTTTAAATTAAATTGCACAGGACCTTCTGATGAAGAAAAAAAAATACATTTCATGTCATTGTTTTCTGGTCTACCAAGAGCTCTGTTCAGTGTTCTTGGTACAGTATTGACTCTGCCTTGTTGGCCTTCTTTGAGCATTGCCTTTAAAGCAATATTCATAATCATTCTCATTTGAATAATGGATTTTCAGCTTATTCCAGCAATAAGTGCAATGTGAAACTTTTTTTCCCTGTTCAGGCCTTTTTTCTCAGATCTCAAATGTAAATTCATTCCAAAACTTACAGTACTATGCAAGTTATGAAAAATACTTGGTGCACATTTAAGAATGACTCACAATGAAGAGGTCACTTATTTGGAAGGAATTCTTTGCTCAAATAATTATACAGTATTTAACTTGTTGCAGCTAATTTTCACATACATGTTGTACGTGCACTTTAATATGGTGGACTTCAGACCCTAGATATTTCAGTTAAATGATTACATTACTTGAAACCAACCATACTCACAGATATTTCATAGACAAAAAAAAAAACAAACTCCTTACCAACTAGGATCCTTGTTGTGACATTGCCATATTCATAAACATATCTGAGATTAATGTATTCTTTATCCTCCACTTTCTCCACTCTTGTCTGTTCAGTTCCACAGTAGTAGAGACCCGCATCCGAAGTAGTGATGTTTAAAATGAGAAGGTCGTAGGATTCAGAAGAAAAGTTTCTCACAAAATGAAAATGGTGGAAGGGCTGCAGAGGACCAGTAGTATTAGTGGCGCCTATCAGTGAACTTGTTTTTGTTTTTAAAACAAGAGACGGCTGGTTTTCATGAGAACAGTTCCTGTACCACACTATGAATATTCCTGTTGATAATTTGCAGTCACAGTAGAGAGTAATGTTGTCTCCTGGTCTGACTGTCACTTCCAACACTGATCCAGAAGACTGATCCTGACTGCAGGAAACAACTCCTGGAATACAAACACAATCACAAAAGCAGGTTAAAATTTGCACAATGTTAAATGATTTTCACAGCAGATGCTTAACAGCAACAACAACGAGAATAGGTATTGTTTGATTGTCATAATGAAACCTAATAATTGTAACCTAATCATCTAAAATTTTATCAAGTGAATTACCCAACAGAAAGACCAGAAAAGTGTGCATCTTGTCCATGTGTGATGTTGATCAAGAGTTACAAGACAGAGAAACAGATCTTACTTATAGACATCATGACCTGCGCAGACTTTTCCATTAAAGGAAAGGTAAGCGTTGATTGGCCAGACAAGTGGAACATTTTTGTCTGTGGTTGTTTTCTATAGGTGTGGTACTGAGTGATAATCTGGGCATTGATGTTTCCGCAGTGAACACTTGATAATACATGCAATCTGCTAAACCCCACTACATTCTAACATCCAAATGAGGTGTTACCATTTAGACAGTAGACTACAGCCTAGCAATACTTGCTGTAGTACCTTTGTTGTCTGTGTATCTGTGGGTCGCTACAGACATGGAGAGTCTGATACATATAAACCAGATGTAGACAGTACTCTAATCTGGCAAAGCTATGAAATAAAATGCATAATTGTACAGTGTAGAGAGGCATCCTTGTCTTAGTCTGCAAATAGAATCTACTATATAACTGTTACGCATTTAAACTGTCAATATACTGTCACTCTGCAGCCTGTTGCCATTTTGAAAGATAGAACAGTGCTAGTTTAGCAGCTGTTGTGAACACCAGGACGAGAAGAAGGGCTAGTGCTTGTGATAATGCAGAACCCTGAGTCTCTGAAACAACCTGCCTAAGGAAATGAGGCAGGCTAAGTCAGTGGTTTCCTTTCAATCTAAGCTCAATGCAGTGATAATCATATTAACATTAGCTTCCAATTCCAACAAGTACTTATATAAATGTATTTGTCAGAGCCTAAAACAACGCATATGGCTGATGGAAAAAATGGCTAACTTGAGTATTTTCTAATCAGCCAAATTCACACAGTTGAATGGACAAATAACGTACCCGAACTTTTCTCTAGGACTTTTGGACAATGCCACATCTGCTTTTTCTACTACAAGAGGACTGACATTATTTGTTTGATCGCAAGAGGTCGCTTGTCTGGAAAATGTAACACTGGCTGTTTTAAGACTTAAAACAAGCGGTCTGTCTCTCTCAGATCCTGTGATCGTGTTCAGGTGAACACAGGTGAAGTCTTGTCTTGTCCAGCAAGGGGAGAATCTTCCAGTTGGGGGGGGGGAGTATACATGCACTTGGTTATGCGGTGTATTTTCATTAAGTGTCATTGGTGTGCTTAAAGACAATATTAAGCTATGCAGATTGATTTCATAAATTTTATAAGCAATAAGTGCTATTGTGTTAGAATCTTATTGATGATGTATTTGTAATCTCATGAATTACATTTAAACACGATATACGTATAGAAGCACAGTAAAAGAATCATAATCATACACTGGAGAAATTTGAGTTTGTTTGTATTACATGTCACTTTGCTTGGGTCTGCGTTAAAGTGTTCACCTTTTTTAAAAATACACTCTGGAGAAGATCAAGAAATAAGGGTGTAAAGTGACTAGAATAACAGAATAGAATAAAAAAATAAAGGCCAGAAGACAACTTGGCAATAATGGTGTAAAATGATCCCCAATACTTATATAAAAAAATTTGACATAACCAGATAGAACTGAATATGCCAGTATATATCCACGACAGCTCAAAACCTGTCTTGAAGAGTTTTGACCAACAACGAGTGACGAAGATAAAATATAATGGTGTAATTGGCCAAAGATAAAGAGGATGGACGATAGGTGTGACCTATGCCGACCCAAGGATATAAAAACTACGCCCTGAAGGCAAAAAACCTTCAGAGCGACCTGGTTCATCTTGTACGCACTAATTTGCTCTCCTTTATTGCCGGCATTAAAGAACACTTTGCTGCTTGGACCTCTGATTTTTTTATCATCAAAAAGCAGTTTTTTGATCTGGTGTTTTCTTCAACTGTCATCCATTGATTTGACACGACAGTTACCTCCCTTTGTAAACTGGCTCACAGAGGGAGCAAAGTTTCCTCCTACTTAGTTACAATAGAATGGCAAGGATGTCTGTCTCCAGCCAGTACTTAAAGGGGCAGTGACATCATGGCTGCGTTTCCATGACTCCTGGTGGTGCTGGTGCATCTCTGCCAATGAGAGACGATTTCACACCAAGGTCTGAACTGAGGAGAGCATGCTGGGAGATGGAGTCTGTTTTGGGCTCCCTTTGTTTGACTTGGTGCCCTTGCTAAGCGTGCACACCCCTCACTCTGGGATAAGCATGCGTCAGGTGTCTTACGTCCTGATGGAGAGCTAATGCAACCTGACGCCACACACTCAGCAACAGAGACACGTTGTACACGGCGCTCCATGACAAAGTGGTAATGGCGGCCACAACGGGAGGCAAGTGCATTATTCAGTGCGGTTACATCAGGTGAGGTGTGCTTTCTAACAACACCACACCAACCGTAATGTGCATGACCCAGCACAGCGCTGTGACGTCTCTGGACATTAGGGATGTGCAGAGGGCCCCGTATTTGTATTTGTATCTGTATTTGTTGAGGCAGCAAAATTATTTGTACTTGTGTTAATGAATAAACTACCTTACAAAGGAAGTCCCCACATGGGGTCTCGAACTGGAGTCTCCAAGATCATAAACGACTGCGCTGACTACTGAGCTAAAACTCTAGTCATTGCCTCATTGCAGACAGACCTCAACCTATTTAGACAGTGTGTAATGTGTAAGGAGGAACTTCAAAGGCTATTCTTGCTTTGCACTTTTCATTTATTGCCTATTTTTTATAACCATACATTGTGGAAAGGAGAGGAGAAACAACAGGTTATGTAGAGTCCCTTGAGAGCACTTTGCATGTGTCAGCTGCTCAGCTTTATCTCTGGGGAACACCCCCAACTCCTGGAGTGATGTCCAAATTAGGAAATGTGCGTCATGCAGCAGGTGGATGTGACTCCCTGTGTTGAGACCTGCTGATAGATGTAACAGTGGAGCAGAGGAGAGAGACTGATATGGAGATGTAAACGACCTGGGCACTGGTATTTGACATGTTTTTTTTTTTCCTTCCCAAAAACAAATAATTTTTGAAAATATTTTTATGAAACAAATATTGGTAAAAAAAAACCCCAAAAAACAATATTTGTGCTTTGCCGAATAATGTATTTCTATTTGTACACACCCCTACTGGACATCACTGCCTGCTCTGGCACGAGTGTAGTGCAACGCTGGCCAGCCATAACACGCTGTGTGATTTATACAGTATCGTTACATTTAACAGCACCACACCAACTGTGACGTACACACACCAGCACAGCACTGTGATGTCTCTGGACATCAATACCTAAACTGGCTCGAGTACCCTGGCTCTCCACCTCCTTTGCGGGAGGTGTGGCGGGGGCAACACCTGTGTGTGTGTTTGTGTGTGTGTGTGTGAGTGTGTTATGCAACACCAGGCAGCCATAACACATCGTGTGAAATGGAATGAAGAATTGAGAAGGTGGGGAGGCTGTGGGAACTTGCTCTGTTAGAGATATAAATATATATCTATGATATGATATGAAATATCACATCATGAACATCATGGTGGGAGGGGGTGGAAAAAAACCTAATTTCTGCACTGTCAGAGCCCAGTCTGTGCTCTATGACACTGTGGGGGGGTGCTGTATTAGCCCAACACGACCCGCAGCAATGGTCATCACTTGCAGGAAGTACTGGCAGACAAATGCCGATAACAGGGCTCCACAAGCTGACTTACTGATGAGATGAGATTTTCATCATCTGCAACAAAGCCATTGTCTCACTCTCCTTGCAGAGGAGCATCACATCAGAAAGCTAAAGTGATTCCACCGCTGCTGGCAGCCGTCGACAGCTGACAAAAGATGGTGGCTGCTGAACACCTCTCTCTGCGCAGTCATGTCCAAGGCACTCGAGGCAGAAGACATGACCAATTTCATGTGTGTGACTGGAGGACAGTATTACCCAGTAGAGTGGAGTCCAGTAGAGGGCCGAGGCTGTGTGAGATAGAACTTCTGTTGTGATTTGGCACTATATAAATAAAATTGATTTGACTTGATTTAAGAGCACATTGTTCTTTTGGGTAGTGATCAGTTCGTCAAATTGTTATATTCACTGCATATACACATACAGTATACATACAAAAATAAGTGGACACCCTGTACACAGTTTTGGTCATGGGAAGTTTTTGTCTTTTTTTTCATTTTAGACAATAGTGTGATTCCAACTTTGCAACAACAGTTTGATAAAGTCTCTGTCCTGTTTCGCCACAGATAATTCACACACACAGTGTAGAGAAGTCGGATGAGACTGTTTACTGAATACGATCCTTGTGACTTTTCCATAAGCGTAAACATTTCTGTCAGAAATTGTTGTCTTATCCTCCACCTTGATCTGTTCAGTTCCACAGTAGTAGAGGCCCTCATCTGATGTTCATAATCAGCAGGTCGTACAATCGAGAGGAATGTTCACCAAATGAAAATGAGGGAATGGATTCGGAATGTCTGTAGCATCTCTGGGGACAAAGATTTGCTCATATTTTTTTCTCAGAGCAAGAGAAGGCTGGTTCTCATTAGAACAGTTCCTGTACCACACTATGAATACTCCAGGTGATCTTTTGCAGTCACAGTACAGAGTGATGTTGTCTCCTGGTCTGACTGTAACCTCCAACACTGATCCAGAGATCCCATCATGACTGCAGGAAACAACTCCTGGAATACAAATACAATCACAAAAATAAAATGAAATGTGACCAGTGTAACAGTGTTTCACATCACAACAAAAGCAGGTTACTGCTACAGACACTGAGAATGTAGGAATTAATCCATTATCAAATTGTAATTATATTCATTTAATTTTCAATTTACCTGTGGGAACAAGCTGAAAATGTGCAGCCTGTCCATGACTGATTATCTGGCGTGGAAAGACTTTTCTATTAAAGGAAATGTACGTATTGATTAGCTAGTGAAAAGAAATATTTACTTTTGTGGGTGTTTTCCAATTGATGTGATGTTACATGATGGTCTAGATGTCACATGTGATGTCACATAATCACATGTGCTGTGTATTAGCTTTCATGTGTCAATCATGAAAATGGCTCACAGGAGGGAGCAAAAAAATCATCTTGTGCGCAACAATATTAAATTGATAATATCTAGTGAGAAGCCCTGCAAACTTAAATGTTTTTATAAGTTGTTTTGGGGTAATGTTGCAGTAGTTGTAAAATACTAATATTGTTTAACTGTATTAGATTTGAAGGATTGGATCCTCATCTGTTCAGAAATATCTTCAACCCTGAAAGGTTTTGTAATCCCATGGATTAGAAATCATGGCATTTTTATTTACTGCTGCAAAGATCACATTTTGGACATGTGATGTTGTCATCAGACCGCGACAGCATGAAAAGCAGTTCACCAAGACTTTCATACATTTCACCTCAGGGGATTTTAGAGAGGGTGAGATGATTGAAACAGTCCCTCTAATGTCAAAGCTCTATGATAATAACTTGCACTAACCACAGTGGGACATAAACAGTTTCACAGTTCAAAGGTCTGCCTGTGTTTGTGTGCATATAAGGTGAGATGTACTTGGCAACCACTGATGCTCAAGTGATGTGGAAAAAAAAACCCCTCACCGCATTCACCGTGTACATACTTTTCAGTATGAGGATGGGGTTTCAGTCTGAATGATAACAAAACTGCCTTTGATAAAAGAAATGTGCTCTATGGCTGAGAGGGGCATGTTTTCATGTCTTTCTGTTGCTTTAGTTTCCTGAATAAATTGCTTGGCATAGAGTTTCTCTGGAATAAATTCTTTTTTTTCCACTGTATGACAGGCTGGTCAGAGCTGGTCAACTACCACAGCTTCAGGTTGAAGGTTCAAGGTTACTCCGACAGATGATGCGGGCCCCAAAAAATCCTTAATTCCAAATGACTCCCATTGAAAAAGCATCAACTTCTCTCCAGAAATACTAACTCATTTTTTTTTTTTTTTTTCAGTGAGTCATTATGGTCTCAATTGCTAAACTTATTCACTTCAATAAGTATGCTGGTGGTCATTTTGGAAATTATTCTTCCATTAATAAGATTTGAAGACTTACAGTAGGAATTGATGTCTGTTGTGTGGACGCTGATTGACAGCAGTGATTGACAGGTGACTGCAACTATGTGCTTCAAACTGGCTCCAATGAAAACCAATGGGTGACATCACACCTTCCTACATCCATCTTTATAAATAGTCTCTGGGTCAGAACCAATACTGCAACATAATTATCAGTCATAATTTAAAGTTCCAGCTGTTTCAGAATCTGTAATGTAGATAGTACAGAATCATGTTATGTAGATTATCTTTGGATTCAAACCTCTTCTGGTGGTCTCTTTTATGTATTATTTAACATTTCTACCAAGCCTGTCCTCACAAGAAAAAGACAGGATCAGTAGTTTATGCAAGTCCCCCAAAACAACAGATATTTACATTCAAGTCAAAGAAGCCTACTGGCCGTAACACAGCAGATCACTGTTCATACCATGTTTCCAAATGTAAGTCAACTCTGTTTGTTTAAACTATATCCACTATCATCACCCAATCTTAACCATGTAGTTATTATTACACCATGACAACAAGGGTCTCCTAATAATAGAACAGTACTCATTTTAATTTTGTAAGCCACAAAAACCACAAATGATTTCCCCCCAATTACTGTTGATAGGAGCAGAAAATAGATCAGAAAATTCTTGTATGTGTCACTCTGAGTCAACAATGTATTTTGGTGTTTAATTTGGAGGACTTACTGGAGACACTATAGGCCATGAGGGTAAACAGTGTTTGGCTTTACCTGTAGCTAAAAATACTTGAGCAGCATTCACACCTACAGTAAACAGCAGACCACTTTCTCTTAGTCAGTGCAGATCAGTACCATGTGAACACTTCATAAACATTTTTACAGAAAACTTATATAAAACATGTTTTAATTGATCTCAATTTTGTTCTAGTTATTATTCAGAATAAGAACAAACACATCTACAAACAAAACTGAAACTGCACCAACACCTTCAACAGACCACTAAATTGCAGCTTTGGTCCATCTGCATGTTGTTGTTGCATGAGGGGCTGTTTGTCAGTGTGGGTTTCCTGTGACCGTTATTTATTTCAGGGCTACATGATGGTTGAGGTTAACTTCACTGTTAACCCTTTATTGTCTGGTAACATCTTTGAAACTGTCCAAGGCATAAATAAAAAGTTTTTAAAACTCTAAATCATGCAAAGATATTCCAGTAGAGCCCCAGAATATAAATATAAACCCGAAAAAATGCATTATATAGTACATTGCCTTTAACGATCTGCTTCAGGGGTCAAAGGTCATGTTTTAATTCCTTGAAATCAACTGTCTCTGTGACTAAAACCAAAAAAAGCTAGAACAGAGAACAGTTGATTGGATGGTGGAGAAAAAATGTTAATTTTTTAGAATTAACAAGCCTTTTGATACTATTGTTTCATATTTACTTACAGTTAAAAAAAGAAAATAAATTCCTCTGTTTCAGCAGGGGTTTGTAGTTTGCTATATTGCTCAACTTTACTACAGCGTGGGAGCTAAATGACACAATGGCTTATGAATACCTCTTCTCATTCATTTCTAATGTTAACTTGTTAGGTCCTTCACACCCTAGAAGTATTGATGGCAGAATATGTGCTGAAGTCAGAACTCTGGATTTTCTTCGTCTTTGGTCTCTGTGACGCTTGATGAATTTCCAGTGCAGCGTAACACACATCTTCATCCTGAGATTTGACATTTGTTATTCAGACCCATGAACATGTACTATACAGATGTACTACTTTGATTGTCTTTAATTCACTATTAAACATAGCGAGAATCAGGGATCAGTGTTGTTAGTGTAAAACATCACATACTGTACGTGAAAAAATGGAAAGATCTGTGTAGTGAAGAATAAATTGAAACATGCAAACCAATAAACATTTCACATTGTCAGTATTTTAACTTGTCATAGCAAGAAAAGCACATGTCTTTCTCAATGTATTAATGATTAGTAATTATTGAGCATCATGAATAATTGCCCCACTATATATGACTGTGCCATTGAGTCATTATGTACATTATCAAGGTCACACCATTGAAACACCAAATGAAATGCAGCCGTTTTTTTTAGACACAAATTTGAGAATATCTCTGGATAACAAGTTAAGCTACAAAAATTTAAAGAACTAGTCATCAAAGTAATCTAATGAACTGTGGATAGAAGGACCAAGTGGATAAAAGTGACATACTGTACAGTAGGTACCTGTTTTCTGGCTGAGCTGATAAACCAAAAGAGAGAAGAGGAGAGAGGAGAGAACAGCCAGAGATGGACAGAGAGAGAGCAGCAGCGTCCAGCACACACCACAGTCTTGTTGGTGGGTTGAGGTTTGGTAATCTGGCTCACTGGAGTCTGAATCAAACACAAACCAGCGAGTGTATGTTTGTGATTCCAATGTTATAGAAATGTAATGGAAAATAAATCATGTCTATATTTTATACTTACATTCTTACATGACTTTTTCAACTTTGGGCCAAATTCAGAATTGCCTTTAGACAAACAAGTGAGTGAATGTTTGCGAATCCAATTTTATAGATATGTAATGGAAATTTTCATTTTCCCATACCAACTTTGTAATTTATATTGAGCATGTGTGTTATTTGTACTGATAATCTTATATTATTATTGGATATTCAAAAATTGTAATTTATGAATTTCATTTGCCTCTACAGCCCTGACATATTTGAATCCTGGTTCATATTCTCTGTAGCATCTCCAACATAACAAACTCCAGTGATGAAGACTCTGGGCTGGTGGCTAACTTGAGATAAAAACAGGAAATGTTCTGAAAACAGCTATCGTGTCTTGTTACAGACAAACAGTCATCACTGCTGATATGAAACGTAGCAGATCAATTTCAATCAAATAAGTGAATCTGAAGCAAATTGTAATCAACAGCCACAGACAGGTTTTATATTTGTGAGGTTTATTTGTTTATTTTCACAGCTCATCAATGTTCAATGTTTCATTTAAGTTGTGGAGGGAAATAAAATACACAAGATGTACAGTATCTATTCTTATAATAATAATAATAATAATAATAATAATAATAATAATAATAATAATAATAATAATAATAATAATAATAATAATAATAATATCTTTATTTATATACTACTTATCAAAACACAGTTACAAAGTGCTCCACATAAAAACAAACAAACACAGCAATAACAGAATAAAAGTACTAAAAGAGCAACAAAACTAAAATAATAAAACCCATAAAACAGAATAAAAACTAGAATCAGGTGAAATCAGGGAAGGTGGTGTGATAAAAGTACCTTTTGAGTTTAGATTAAAAGGAAGCCACAGACTCAGCCTGCCTCATTTCCTCAAGCAGTTGGTTTCAGAGCTTCAGGGCTCTTATTTCAATAGCTCTGTCCCCCTAAATCTTCAGCCAATAGTCGTACGGATAAACGATCTGAGATATATTGAGAAGTCAGACCATTTAGTGCGTCTTAAGTAATTAAAAGAACCTTGAAATCTAAAATTCTAAAACACACTGGAAGGCAGTGTAAAGAGCTAAAACTGGGTTGATGTGTTCAAACCTGTTTACTCTGGTTCTCAGCCTGGCAGCTGAGTTCTGTACCGTCTGTAGCTGCTCTACAGTTTACTATTCAGGCATGTAAAAAGGCTGTAACAGTAATCCAGGTGTGATGAGATAAAAGCATGTATATTCTGAGAAGAATGAATGAACAAATGAACATATGAATGAATTCACATAAATTGTGGTTCAGGCCACTAACAGAGGAAAGTCCAAAACAATTAGAAACAATCAGAAACAGTTGAAGTGGAAGTACACAGTGGAAGCACTGATGGCTTCATGAACTACTAAATAATACAGCAAAACAACAGTTACTGTATATTTATCCTCATTGGAGAATAGACACAAAAAAGTAGAGTTTAGTATGAACTTTTCCAAACAAACAATTGCTTTCAACCTTCACAAAAAAGGAGGCTAGTTTATACATACACATTTTCTCACAGGTCAGTTATTGATGGTAATGACTGTTGCTTAACTTTAAGCTTAATTACAGAATAGTCTATATGTATCACTACTAATTAATTCATCATACAACTTCTTGTCTCCGTTTACACCCTGTAATAAATGATGGTAGAAGAAGTGCTGAAGTCAGAACTTGCAGTTTTCTTCTTCTTTGGTCTCTGTGATGCCTGACAGGTTTCCAGTGCAGCATAACACACATCTTCACCCTATGATTTGACATTTGTTATTCAGAATCATGACCATGTCTCATCTGTAAGTGTAACATATGTTCACTTATTTGCAAAAATGAACAGATGAGTGTAGTATGAAACAACAAAACCCCTGCAAACTAGACTTCATTAAAGTACTGTAAATTACCTGATTCAGTCTTGTTTGACCTCTAGTGTCAGCTGTTTGCTCATCAATCTGAGGTTCTTTAGCTGCAGAAATAAATAAAGGATCATCACACCATGTTACAGCCAAACTCACATAATAAATTACAAGCAGAGAGCTTATCTGAATCCAGGTTTCTGTGTGTTTCAAAATTAATCTTGTAGATTAAATATTAATTATTATTTCTGAACTACTGAAAGCAAAAAGTTAAAGATAAAGTGTTACATATACAGTAGTTACCTGTTTTCTGACAAAGGCGATAAACCAAAAGAGATGAAAGGAGAGAGGAGAGAACAGCAAATGTTGGACACAGAGAGAACAGCAGCGTCCAGCACGAATCACAGTCTTGTAGAGTCTCATAGTGACGAAGCTCACTGGAGTCTGGATCTAACACAGAGTTGACTTAGTTTGCTTGATTAAACTCTGATCTCATAGAAAAAAATTGCAATAACGGAAACATGCTTTTTTCTTATGTGTTCATGTATGCAATCAATCAATACAGTATATAGTTGTTACATGACCACAGTAATCAAAAAATAAAGATATTTCCAATATAGTAGTAATATAAGTAGTAATATGATATAGTTCCAATTAAATTGCACAAGACTTTCTGGTGAAGAAGAAAAAATTACATTTCATGTCATTGTTTTCTGGTCTGCCAAGAGCTCTGCTCAGTGTTCTTGGTACAGTATTGACTCTGCCTTGTTGATGGATTTTTTTTCAATTTTGGCCTTATCTAAGCATTGCCTTTAAAGAAATATTCATAATCATTCTCATTTGAATAATAGATTTTCAGCTTATTCCAACAATAAATGCAATGTGAAACTTTTTTTCCCTGTTCAGGCCTTTTTTCTCAGATCTCAAATGTAAATTCATTCCAAAACTTACAGTACTATGCATGAAGAGTTATGAAAATACTGGGTGCACATTTAAGGATGACTCACAATGAAGAGGTCACTTATTTGGAAGGAATTCTTTGTTAAAACAATTATATATGATTTAACTTCAGATCGGGGTTCGCTGCAGTTAATTTTCACATGTATGTTGTACGTGCACTTCCACTTATGGTGGACTTCAGAGCATAGATATTTCAATCAAACGATCATATTACTTGAAACAATTCATAGTCACAGATGTTTCATACACACACACACACATAAATTTACCAACTAGGATCCTTGTTGTGACATTGCCATATTCATAAACATATGTTTGTTTAATATAATGTGTGTCCTCCACTCTTGTCCATTCAGTTCCACAGTAGTAGAGACCTGCATCTGAATTAGTGATGTTTAAAATGAGAAGGTCGTAGGATCCAGAAGAAAAGTTTCTCACAAAATGCAAATGGGGGAAGGACCGCAGATGACCAGTAGTATTAGTAATGCTTATCCATGAACTTGTTTCTATTTTTAAAACAAGAGACGGCTGGTTTTCATGAGAACAGTTCCTGTACCACACTATGAATGTTCCTGTTGATAATTTGCAGTCACAGTAGAGAGTGATGTTGTCTCCTGGTCTGACTGTCACCTCCAACACTGATCCAGCAGACTGATCCTGACTGCAGGAAACAACTCCTGGAATACAAACACAATCACAAAAGCAGGTTAAAATCTGTACAATGTTACATGATCTTCACAGCAGATGCTTAAGAGCAACAACACTGAGAATAGGTATTGTTTGATTGTCATAATGGAACCTAATAATTGTAACATAATCATCTAAAATTTTATCAAGTGAATTACCCAACAGAAAGACCAGAAAAGTGTGCATCTTGTCCATGTGTGATGTTGATCAAGAGTTACAAGACAGAGAAACAGATCTTACTTATAGACATCATGACCTGCGCAGACTTTTCCATTAAAGGAAAGGTAAGCGTTGATTGGCCAGACAAGTGGAACATTTTTGTCTGTGGTTGTTTTCTATAGGTGTGGTACTGACTGATAATCTGGGCATTGACATTTCCTCAGTGAACACTTGATAATACATACAATCTGTTAAACCCCACTACATCTCAGCATCCAAATGAGGTGTTAGTATTTAGATGGTAGACTGCAGCCTAGCAATACTTGCTGTAGTACCTTTGTTGTCTGTGTATCTGTGGCTCACTACAGACATGGAGATTCTGAGACATACAAACCAGATGTAGACAGTCCTCTAATCCAGCAAAGCTATGAAATAAAATTCATACTTGTACAGTGTAGAGAGGCATCCTTGTCTTAGTCTTCAAATAGAATCTACTGTATAACTGTTACACATTTAAACTGTCAGTTTACTGTCACTCTGCAGCCTGTTGCCATTTTGAAAGATAGAACAGCGTTAGTTTAGCAGCTGTTGTGAACACCAGGACAAGAGGGAGGGCTAGTGCTTGTGATCAGTGATAATCACATTAATAGTAACTTCCAATTCCAACAAGTAATAAATGTATTTGTCAGTGCTTAAAACAATGCATATGGCTGCTTGAAAAACCACTAACTCAAGTATTTTCTGATCAACCAAATTCACACAGTTGAATGGACAAATAACACACCCCAACCTTTTTTCTGGAACTTTTTCTACTACAAGAGGACTAACATTATTTGTTTGCTTACAAGAGGTCACTTGTCAGGAAAATATAACAGTGGCTGTTTAAAGATTTAAAACAAACACCAAATGCTGTTTCTAGTTATACTATTGATCAGGATATGAAGAATGGAAAAAATGACCCACTAAAGGGCACAATAACCTTATTTTCTTATTTTTCTTTTTTTTGGGCAATGTTACAGTAGAAGTAAAATACTACTGCTAATGAGAGCTATCCTGATGCAGCGTGTGGGTAAAGTAATAGGAGAGCATACACTTTTGTGATGTGAAAAACCTACAACTCCCATTTTACATATTTTCATTTATTTTCATTTGGTCCCACGCAACCACTGCAATACTCTTGTCTTCCCTCTGGGACAGAAACATAGTATAATAGCACTGATACACTGTGTTCCTGACTGTGTATGTGCACAAGTATACACATCCCTGTATTGATGTTCACATTTTCTGGTGTGACAATGTGCAACCACTGATGCCCCGTTGTTTTAAAAACAACACTCACCACATAAAACAGTGTGACGCAGAAGTCTGTTACTGAATGAGAGCAGAAGCTGCCCTCGATGAGGGTAGACTTATTTTTGTGTTTGTTGTGGTCAAGATCACTCTGTTATTCTACAATATCATCTACATTCTACATTAACATCTTTTACTTTACCTTTCTTGTTCCCAAGTCAGCCTGCTGCCGCAGTTTGACAGATTAAGACACTTATAAGATCTCAGTGACTGATCATCTGCATAGTCCATGTTTTCTCTCTTTTTCCGAAATGCAAGTATATTAAAGAAGGATCTTCAAAAATTCTTTATTACTGATTTTAACTCAACTTCTGAAATTAATTTTAAGGATGCATTTATACCTTCTATGGGGGGCGAAATATTTTTTTTTTACATCTGAGATCTACAATGACAAACTGACACCAAAGGCTTTCACTTTCGTTCCAAAGCATTTTGTGAGTTTGAGTGGAAAATTTCCAGGTTAAAGGCTCAGTCAGTAACTTTTTAACCACAGCTATTTAAGTGCAATAACACACATTGTTGAACAGCGTCAGTTATAGATAGAAAATCTGAATTTTATGATAATACTAAAAAGTACTATTTAAATTACTATATATAGCATATTCACTTTAAAATCCTGTCAATTTTTGTGCTTTTTACACATCTTGACAGTGATCCCGAAAGAACTGTTGTACAAATTCTAAAGTAGCTGACCAGGTACAAGTGCAATGAGAAAGAGCGCTAGACAGATGTTTTTGTTTTTTTTTTTGTTTTTTTTTTTCTTTTTAATATACTGCATAAAGGAAGAAACAACAGGGAATAGACAAATGCATAAGAAATACCATAAGCAACAAGAAAGAAGAGCAACAATCAACAAAGTACTAAATAGGATAAGGGGCTCAAGTGTTCATGGAAGACATGAGTTTTCAGGCTTTTCTTGAATACACCAAGGGAGTCAGCAGCACATATGGAGCTTGGTAGCTTAATACAATGGATCTGCTTAAACTCACACACAACTATTATCAACATAAACAAATGAAATGGAAAACTTATGTATAGATGTTACACACTGTCATTTTGTGTAACATTAGAAAAAGTCATGACCACTTGAAAATTCATTAGTGTTCATTTACAAACAGTTATGATTTGTAAATGAACCCGATTGCATTTTTATCCCCATAATGAATGTTTTATCAGACGTATCTGCGAAACCTTCAGCGATAATGTATTTGATTTGTTTTTCCTGTAATATCAGCAACTAAAGCATGATCAACGTGATTATTATTTTTAACCATCTCGAACAGTTGGTTAGGGTTAGGGAATGATCTTGGTCTTGGTTAACATTGAGTTCATGTTATATCGAGTGTACCATTATTAACAGTTTACACCTGTAAACCAACATCCAAATCATAATTATATCTCAGAAACTTAGATTTTTCAGCTCAGAATATGCCCTAGAAATGCCTGAAAACCAAAGGAACACGGATGCCTCATGTCAGCCAAAATCTGAGGTTCAAGCAATAAAACACAAATTTTAGTGTTGCCAATGCACAGTATTTTCACTGTGAAATACTTACTACAATGTAATACAAACACTGCCAGTGAACATAATCCAGACAGCAATTACTGTACATCTCCCCCCAAAAATATGGCAAAATCAAAAGCATAATATTTAGGATACAGGGTTGACAGCTAATTAAGATGCAGATGCTGTGCTCTGATTATGGATTTCAATCTTATAGACAAAATTTGAATTCTCTCCCTTAAAAAAATGGTTTCAATTGAGTAAATTCTAAGTCAACAACCAAACTGTTGTATCATTCATTGCGTCTCCTCTGATATAGTGATCTAAATTAGTGGCTTTGATTCAAATACAACTGCTGACCAAACACTGAGGCCTGACAAAACTGGGACACACAGATGACACTATTGGCTAGATTCCAGGCACAAAAGCGTTTAATGAGGCTGTTTGTTGACATAATAGACAACTAGGTATATGGATTCACAAAGTCAATATGTTCCAGTTCAACCAAAATTTCTTTACGAAAACATACCAAAGTTATCTTATAGACAGCTTTAATGGACCTGAAAACAAAAGCTGGACGGTCCAAAGCAGTGGACTTGGCAGCTTACTTACAGACTTGGCTGCTGACTTTGATGTACACCTGGTCTCCCCTCAGTGAAGGATGCTGAAAAAAGAACAGTTCACTTAAAATCTAAAATTATCTCTTCCTATTTGCTAAAATGTAATGTCCTGTAGTGCCTGCTGGGAACTTAAAACCAAGCTATTTGTCTTGTTTTGTGAATTTTCTTAAACAGTTCTTTATAAATTAGTTGAAGTGTAGCTTTTTACGGAAGCCGAGAACTTTTTAATGCTGTTATCTCGAGATCACGAGTTAATTATTTGGTTATCTCGAAAAAACAAGCTTTGTTATCTCCAGATAACGAGATAATCAACACATTATCACAAGAAAGAGAAAGGTTGTTTCCTCTTATTACTGACAATGTTTACCAGAGATCAGGAATGCCATGCCGGCATGCATAGATGGCGTCTTGACAACAGTAGCAACTGATATAAGCTGAAAATGTCAGGTCAAGGAGTACCCATTATTATTAACAGCATCTTTATTAATGACATCTGTATCAAGGCCAAATGGCAGGTTGATTAACTCCTGGTCATAATATGATGGGATGTTTCATGTAGGAGAAGTGCCAAACAATATCTTTCAAGCATTTTCATTTTATTAGACTTAATGAGAGAAAGGAAAGTGGGGTGGAGAGAAGGAATAAGAACCAACATCAATCAATCAATCAATTTTTATTTATATAGCGCCATATCACAACAAAAGTCATCTCAAGGCACCTTTCACATAGAGCAGGTCAAGACCATACTCTTTAATTTACAGAGACCCGAAAATTCCCCCATGAGCAAGCACTTGGCAACAGCGGTAAGGAAAAACTCCCCTATAACGGGTAGAAACCTCAAGCAGAACCCGGCTCTTGGTGGGCGGCCATCTGCTTTGACCAGTTGGGTTGAGAGAGAGAAAGAGAGAGGGAAAGGGGGAGGGGGAACAGAAGAACAACAATCATAACAATAACAATAAGTATAAGCATCAATAGCCAGGGAAGGATGCCATCAGGATTGTGAATGACCGTGAAGGCTCGGCCCAGAACCCAGGGTTTCCTGTGAGATGAGAAAGCACAAAAAACTCCGGGGAAGAACCAAAGTTATTGACATGCATTGATGTTACATGAATGCATACAGATGGAGAGGAGGAGGAGGAGAGAGGAGCTCAGTGCATCATGGGAAGTCCCCCAGCAGTCTAGGCCTATAGCAGCATAACTAAGGGCTGATCCAAGGCGAGCCTGGTCGGCCCTAACTATAAGCTTTATCAAAAAGGAAAGTTTTAAGCCTACTCTCAAACATAGAGAGGGTGTCTGCACCCCGGACCGAATCTGGTAGATGGTTTCATAGGAGAGGAGCCTGATAGCTGAAGGCTCTGCCTCCCATTCTACTTTTAAAGACTGTAGGAACCACCAGTAAGCCTGCATTCTGGGAGCGCAGTGTTCTAGTGGGATAATACGGTACTATGAGCTCTTCAAGATATGATGGTGCCTGACCATTAAGGGCTTTGTAAGTTAGGAGAAGGATTTTAAATTCTATTCTAGATTTTACAGGAAGCCAATGTAGCGAAGCTAAAATGGAAGAAATGTGATCTCTTTTTCTAGTTTTAGTCAGTACACGTGGTGTCTTAAGAGACACCTGCAGGATTCTTGTGCTTGATCTAAATAGTCATGCTATCCAGGAAGAACAAATGAGAGTGAGCTTCACCCATGATAAATCTCATGATGAATGATTTTGTTGTCTCAAGAATTCAGCCTTTTGCTTTCTCAAGATCACAAGATAAATTAAGTCATGATCTCAAGATAATGGCGTTAAAAAAATAATTGCAAGCACGGCTTTTCAGTCCTGGATACTATTATATCCAGAATTGTAGTATAACTCCCCCACTGCCACAAAAAGCACCGACATCAGAGTTTTACTCACCAACCTTACTAAAGTCTGAAATATTATATGGATATCTGAATGACAGCCAATGAGAAATTTTAACGGTTCCTGGTCAGAGGTGTCATGCTCATTCAACTTGAGGAAGCATCGAATATTTGAGATTGAGTGGCTTTAGAAAATGTTAAATTCTGTTTTCACAGCAAGTGTTTTCAATTAGCCTTAATAATATAGTATATAAACAAAAGTTGCTGTTCTGTTTGTTTCTATTCATATTTTACTGTGCCTGCTACTTGGTTACTTTCAGCTAGCAATAGAGCTGGAAGCTAGGAGCTAATGGAAGTCGTGAGAAATCGTTGCAAATTGCGGTCATGTTAACGGCCAGCCTGTTCTCACTCCCAACTCGTCACATATCGACACCTGGTCAGGACTCCGTGGCATCACTCTTTAACGCACTGTGTACCCCTTTATTGTCATTTTTTAACATGCAGGGTAGTCCGATAAACTTCTGCTGAGCTCCCACAATGTCTGAAATAGACGCTATAAGACCGATGAGATCTATATAAGGTGACAAATTTCAGCCTGGTCGCCAGAATAAAACATTGGCATTGTACATTTCTGCAAACCACAGATATGTTGAATATGTACATTTCAACACCTGTAATACGGAGCATATTAACATTTCAACAATACATATCATATTAACATTTCTGAAGTGACATACCTCACATGACAACTATATAAGCTGACTTTCTTATTAGGAGGTGGAGGGGGCCTGGCGGATGGCTTGCAACGTTGTTAGCAGAAACTTTTAAATCAGCACAGAGTCAGCACAGAGCACGGTTCGAGACCACCTTGCCGTTTTCATTTTATTTTTTGTTTTAACCCAAACCATGACCTTTCCCTAACCCTAACCAAGTGGTTTTTGTGCCTAAACCTAACCAGACCTTAACCACCGTGTTGTCACACCATAAAATATGATGATTTTTTAATAGTGACTACTGTGATACTGCACGTTGAAAAATGACGCTAAAGGGGTACCCAGTGCGTTAAAAAGTGATGCCAAGAGGGTCCTGACTAAGCTTTGATATGTGACGAGTACGGAGTGAGAACATCTTGCAACGGCAGTGTGAGGTATGTGTAATCAATGTCAGCTCATGTCATAAAACAGTATGTCTTGAATAAATTTGTAAATTAGAGCTTCAGAATTTCCCTATTTAAAGTGACTTTAGCCTCACTGGTTTTATCTATAACCCACAAGTAATTAACACAAGTGTTAGCTTCTTGTCCTTTGCTATTATTAGTAGCTTAATTATTGTTTTTGTCAAAACACATTTGCAGCACTAAAATGTGTCCTACATAACAGAGGATGGACTTTTTTTTTTCTTATAAAGAGTCAAGAGTTAGATAGTGTATGTTTGTGAGCTTTCTATACTTAATATTAAATTATCAATAGTGCTGGCTTGCTAACCAGCTAAGATTACCCCTGAGTTTAAAGCCTTTTTGCTAATGTATATTGCTATTAAATGCAATATAGCGTTATTAATACGTGTCATAAATATAGAGGGCAAAGCAAATAATTACTGGTAACCATTCGGTTTGGTGAAAACATTAACATGTGTGATGAAACTGTGGCCCTTTTAAATAATTGACAGCATGACACCCCTGTCCATAGTCAAGATTTTTCATTCTACACTGTTTTGCAAAAAAAAAGACTTATTAGATTATGCTGATTAAAATGAGCTAAACTGGACAGAAATATTAACACAACTGAAACGCAAGGCAGACTGGAGAAGGGAGGTTTTAAAACTGCTTGCATTTCTGTGTGTGTGTGTGTGTGTGTGTGTGTGTGTGTGTGTGTGTGTGTGTGTGTGTGTGTGGAGGGGGTGGGGGTGGCTGTGTGTTTCTGCAAGTGTATGTGCATTTATTTTTCACAATACTGTTGCTATGTGAGTTGGTGCAGATGTTATCCAGAGGATTTTCAGCTTTGCTATTTTCAGCTCAAGCCCCTCTGCAGCAACAAGGGAGGGGCCGGGGCCTGCTGAAACCACAACTGTTTCCATCCACTTGTCAAACGTCAACTGCTTGGTCAACCACTGCAACCCTGTATTTGTCTGTGTAGATACTATAGTTTGTGCTGTCTGTGTGTGTACGTGTGTGTGGGGGGGTGTGGGTGTGTGTGTTATATTTGTTCTTGCAACTGCAACTACACAGGAAACAGTTTATTCAGGCCCCCAGGGCAGTGTGAATGTTTGCACATTTGCTTGAGACATGCAAATTATTACAGACAGAATGACTGTCTTGTCAGTGTAATGATGTCGGCTTTATTATTGTGCACTTTATTTATGTATTTATTTCATTTGACCTTTACTTAACCAGGGTGGTCTCTTGAGACAGCAATCTATTTTTCGAGTCTTAGACAAAATGGCAGCACAATTATGTTATGAACCAACATTCACAGAAAGAACATGAATAAGGTAAAGTAGAAAAAGTAAAGGCAAACCATTTATACACACCATTTCCTTATCAAATTATTCATTAAAATTATAAGTTAAACAAAACACTTGCTCATTTCAGTGCTTTAAAAAGTCTATGAGCTTTTATTCGTTTTTTGTTTGTTTGTTTTTTTCGTAGCTTACTCCAAGAAGATGGCACTGCCCACACGAGAGCTTTTCTACCAGTCTCCATATGTAGCCTTGGTACAGACAAGAGCAGAGAGTCCTGAGAGCACAAGCTGTCTGATGACCTTGGTGGCATAAGTACAAATGAAAAGAGATTTGATGGAAGGTGCTAAGGGATACCCAGTATAAATGAAGAAGTAACAGATGTGGTGTTGTGAAAGAAGGTCATCACATATTTTCATTTATAATACGTTTATGGGTGTCAGAACTGCAGCCAATAATTAATGTGGATCCATAAAAAAACCAGCTTATGAAAACATATGCAGACATTCTCCATGATCACAAGAAGGTGGCAGACACAAGCCTTTTCCTAGCATTTGTTTAATTTTTTTTAAAATTTCAATACCTTTAACAAACTGTCAGTGACATCCATAAAAGACTAAATATCATCAAGCAGGAAGCAAAGGTATTTGAAGCACTTGGTTTTGTGCATGCACTTTTTTATTTAATTGTATATTTTTATATCCCTGCCTTTGTGTGCATTGTGCTAGTAATACACTGTATAAGTCTACCAGTACTATTTGAGTATTTGTCTTTGTATAAGTATGTTTTTTTAGACAAAACAAGCTGCATTCCTTTCTTTGCGCACTTAAATTTAACTTTAAGCAGTTATGTGGATTCTTTTTGTGTGTATGTGTCTGTGATATGTGCATTTGTATGCACACATTGTCTGTGTGTAGAATACCTGGATGGATGTTTATATCCCCAATGACATACACAAGGTCAGCACTACTCTGCACAACAGCAGCTTTTAATGGAACCTAAACTGCCAGCTTTCAAGCTACTGTTCCCTTTCAGTGTCACTAGATGGCGATGTGGCATTTTATTGAGGCCATTAAAGACCACTGCCTGTTTAATACATGTGTTACACATACTCACTGTTCTCATCACCATTTAGCACTGTACATGTGTTGTTTGCATCCCTATCGTTGTAGGTGTATATTAATTGTATTTGAGGGGTGAACATTTCTTTTTCTGTGTCAAGAAAATTGGGTTTCGAGTTGGTGTAACAGTGACACTCAACAATAGTATGGTAAATGTATGGTTCCTTTCTATTAAAATCAATCAAAAGTAGATTTTTTTTTTTTTTTTTAATTTCTAAATAATTATTATTGTAGTAATATCTACACATGTCCATCTACAGCCTCTTCTCATCCAGTGTTGGGCAGTAATGCATTACCTATCAATGCATTATTTAGTTATGTGTTGCATTAACATCAATTCGGGGTTCAGCTTGTTTGCTGTCTTACTGGGAGTTTGAACATGTTTCCTCTCTGTGTGCGGACAAACTGGTATATTAAGTGTTAGTGGGCTACTAATTATATTTTTCAAGTAACTTGCCCAAGATTACTCTCTTCATTGATTAGTTATTATTGAAAACCCAAGTCAATGGTGCCCAGGTTCAACATCTTTGATGAATTTACGAGACCTTTGAACATTAACAGTGCTGACCAACTGAGGCAGCTCGGTTAGCTGATGTATTCATGTGATCACAAGGCAAGCTGCTACAATATTGACCTCTGACAGGCTCATATTATGTAAGACCCACCTTCTTGACATTTGGCAACCAATCAATGGGAAATGACAACCTGTTGCAATTAATTGTTTCTAAATTTTAACACAGGTGATCACCTCAATATACATCATTAAGTCACCATGTGTCATAGTCTCTTTAATGACTTCCAGGACTGTCAATGGTTCAGTGCACTTTAGACAATAAAACTGCACCACAACCCCAAATCACATCTTGCACATCATTATTTCAAAGTTTTGATGTGAAAGATTTCTGGTTTTATGATTCAGTGAACTGCTGAAGTTGAAGTTCTCTCGTTGGAGATGCCATCTGTGCACACACTTCCACACGTGGACTTGGCCCAACAAGTTTTTTTCTTTGTCAGAATATCATTACCTACAGTTTTCGAAGGGATAGCAGTAAGCAAAACATTTATTTTCTAAACGATTCCCAGCTTTGTGTCAAAGTCTCTTTTAGCAAGACACTGAACCCCAAGTTGGTCCCGATGGTCAAGGAACGCCTTGCATGGCAGCTCCGCCGCCATCGGTGTGTGAACAGGTGAATGTAAGGCAAAAATTGTAAAGTGCTTTGTCTGTTAAGGTAGAGAGGTGTTATATAAGTACAGTCCATTTACCATTTACATTCTGAAACCTATGAGCCAAACACACAGCTGGGCAACATCAGTCACATTTGTGCTTTCATCTACTATGATTCAGAAGCAAAACATAATAGACAAATCTGCAATTAACAGGTCACTTATGCTTTTACTGATGTGCTTTATTATAGCTGATTTGGGTGTCTTTACTCCTTTTATTTGCCTTACAAATGCATTTTGGCATTGGCACTGTTACAAAGGTCTGCATACAATATATCTGTTGTGGCTAAAAACAGACTTTTACTATTTGTGCCTCAGAAAAGGGTTCTTTGTCCTTGCAAGATCCATGCAATCTCAATAGATGTTGTGGAAGTTGCTCTTGTGAATGAATTTTGCGGCTCACAAAGCAAAGCAGAATGCTGCTTGATTTTGATGCACCTGAGGTTACTCCCGGGTGGACAAGTATCATTGAATTTTGTGTGCATGGTTTGGCAATGGCATTCCAAGTTATTATGTTTGAAACCATGCCAATTTCCTTTTGCATATTAAATACAAAGACTTGAAAAGACATAATTTCGTATGGTTCATACCTTTCTTGTTTTAGTGACATGACTTTACACTGCCTTGTTTCTCGCTTTTTTTGTCTTTGCTTTAACCTGCAGTGCAGAATTTTTACATATAAATGAACATCCGTTACATTCAAGCCCTTGCCAAATGAGTTCACACAATGCTGATTAAGCCTATCACCAGCAGGTAGATCTCTCTGTATTTCACAGTATACATAGTTTTTAAATCTGGTGTCGGTGGCAACATTCCTGCACTGGCCAGATGGATGTATTCTGACTGCCAGAGACTTCCACAGGCTAACTTCCAGTTAGTTCTCTGCTAACTTGAATGGGGATAAAATAATTTAATCATGCGGCTCTTCTAGACTTTCTAAATGTTATCAGACCGAATTGATCAAATTCTGATAGTGAAACAAATCATTTTGCAGGGGTTGTGTGATCCTCAAAACAATTTATCCACTGTTTTATGATGATGTAAGCATGTGTCGACAGTGTTTTTGTTATTACTCTAAATGCCAGAAGGGTGAGACAAAAGTCCTGCACTCCAGCTTTCAGTATCTGTAGCATAATACAGTTTAGCTTTCAGCAAACACATAAAGATCCCCCCAGACATGTATTAAGACAGATTAGAAACACTTTTCTTGGAACAATAATGTGTGTCTGATATTGTTTTTCCACAAAAAAAGTATAATTACCAAGTTAAAATCATTAAAATGACATCTACTCCTTCTTTCTCATTTAAAATCCAAAATTTATGAATATGTTAATGTTGTTTATTTCATTTTTTTCAGAAGTTTAACTGCTGGACACAAGCTGTCCCCTACTTCTCTGTAAAGTCTATTCTCAGTGTATGTGCACTGGAGGTTTCAAGTTTCCACATCACACTTATGTAAGTTGTATAATGGACTGGGAATGACTTCCCAACTAGTTGTGATGACACAGATAAATGTTCCACTTAAAGCAGATGAATGTTGAAAACAGCCTTCAAGGGTCAATCTTCACATACATCATTCTGTATAGTGAAGCTCAAACACCAAACTGTAGGACCAAGAAGAAAAACATTTTTTGAGTGGAGGGGAACTTTAAGGAGTGAGCATTGTTGTCAGGTTGAACGGTTTGACACAGGTCTGTCCATGGCACAAAAATATAAATGTTATGGATGGAAACAGCTTACATATAGACAGTATTTAGAGTGTGCACGCTGCATTAAACCCCTACAGCCTCTATTTTTATCCATATCTACAGAAAAGTGACAAATTACAAACCTGAATAAATGAGAGGAGAAAAATAACAAAAAGAGATGAGTCCATACATGGCACAAACCCAACTGAAAACCTGTTGAAAACTGACATGTTAGACGGCACTCTCCACTATCAAAACACCAAATGAGGGAATATCTTTTGGAAAGATTGTGTTCATCCCTCTAATAGAGTTCCTGGGACTTGGAGAATATAGACCAAGGAACACTGAAGCTCTTTAGGCAGAGTGTGGTTAACTGGTTAAAGACTTTCTCTGACACCCATCTATATCTATATCTGAAGTCAGAGGATATGAGATTGATGATTTTTTTTTGTTTTGGGGGGGGGGTTTCGAGGATTCAAATCGAACTTTGCAAGTACTAGTATATAATGATATTTGCTGATATTTAGATGATCAAAGAGGCAAAAATGGGCAAGATAATTAATTAATTAATTACAAATTGCAATGAAATGTGCCATGTATATTGTCCATAAACACAGTGGGGAAAGCTCACAGTTCACACAATGAAAACCACAAGCACACACACAAGCAGATCACATATGGTCATCTCTATTGAAAGAGAGAAACACAGAAAAGTCACTCACCCATAAACCTCCCTCCCCCCACCACCACCACCATCATCAGACACACACACACACACACACACACACACACACACACACACACACACACACACAATGCCTTGCGTTTCTTGCCCTCCTTCTACTCCACTGCCCTGCTAATGTCATTCTTGACATGACACCAATGTTTCTTCCTCCTCATACATGTTGAGGAGCAGTGAGCATCATGTCATCTTAACAAGGGCAAGCAGAAGGCCAGTGCGGATGTTTCTGTTCTGAGGATTTCGTTTGTGGATGTGTGTGTGTGTGTGTGTGTGTGTGTGTGTGTGCTGGTGTGTGTTCTTGGTATCTTTAAAAGGGAGCACTATTGTTGGAGGGGAGATTGTGCTTCTGAAAGCAAAATTCACTCAGGAAGCATTTGTTCTGGGAGGAGATGAGTAAGGAGATGGACCACAAACTCACAAATACCCTTACGCACTTAGATGCACCCCTCCTGAGGCAGAGAGAGGGGAGATGAATTGATGGAGGGTTGCAGGTAGTGGATGATATTAAGGGTGTCTTATTTTTAGGGGGAGACTGCACCCTTTTCACAGATGAAAACTACACAAGAGGCATGAAAAATAGATGAATGGAAAGCCTTCTTTCCGGAATCATGGCGAGTTCGAGGTAGAGAAAGACAACAGAGGGGTAGTGACTGAAGATAGAGGTTATTTATCCTTCCTCTGAGTAGTTTCACAGTGACCCCCCCTTAGGGCACTTTGCCTTCAAGCACGACTGAAGCAATGCACACACACACATACACACACGCACACACACACACACACACACTCACATACACACACACACACACACTCTCGCATACAGTTCAGAAGTTCAACAGGACCCCTTTAACATGTGAACTGATCACATATGTTGCACTTAACAAGGTCATGCATGCAGTACGTGTAAGCCTGTAGCCTTTATTTTAGCAGGGCATTCCCACTGAGATGTGAGGAAAACCAAGCTGAGAACATTGCAGGACACACATATCATGCAAAGCCATATAATGCAGTATGTCTATAAAGAAAACACAGAAATGAGCCAACGATAAATGTTGTTTTTCAAAAGACTGATTTGAGTGTGGATGCAGAGCAATAAGGAAGCGTACATGACTCCAAAGTGATTAAAAATAGATTACTTGCACAGTTTAAATAAGAAAGAAAAACTGGTGTTAGAGAGCAGCACTCACAGACCAGACTTATAGCTGCTTTTCTATAATTCAGAGTTTTGCAAATAAATAAATAACTACATCATCAGCATAAAAAACACACTAATTTTGTAATAAAATTGAAAGTAAGGAAAAGGGAACCCTGACATTGGATGTCATTTTCATTTTAATACATTTTAAGTGTGTCACATTCATTCATTTTTCTACCACTTCTTTATTGTCTGGAGTTTCATTATGTTTTAGTTAAAGTCATGGGCCTTTTTCACAGCAGCCTTTTTGACTTGTCATAGCAGGAAAAGCACAGGTGGAATTAATAACATTAATGATGGCTGAATTCCACTTAGTTGAGCCAGTTTCAGGGTCCTGGTATGGTGCATGCTCACTCCCTGACATGGCTTACTGGGAAGGTTAATGGAATGGAGCCATTGCTAATGTCATTATTCACACCTTTGCTTTTCCTGCTGTGACAATTCAAAATGTCTGCTGTGAAAAAGGCCTATTAGAAGCTGGATTACAATGAAATTTTGAAGAAAAAAAAAGACAGATAACAGATTCAACTCAAGTGTATCACTCCCAAGTTTTATATTTTATTTGTTTTGTGATTCACCATCTAATTAAAAATCTGTTAATTGTAGGTCTGATCAACAAATAACCATAAACAACTTTCATTTATTAGAAAGATTTTTTCTTTTTTCCATCTGTTATTTCCCCCATTAACTTTTATTGATGATAAAATCAAAGTCAGAGACAGCCTGTCTATCATCAAGAAACACATTTTAAACACATTTCTATTTTACATCATTTATCATCATTTCCATTCAGTCACATATGAGGCTGAAAATCCTTGAGTGTTGGGTGATTAAATAATGAATTCACAATCATGCTATAACCAAGTTACCTCCTCTTGAGGGGAGTGATACCTTCTCAATACCAATATATCTTAGAGAGAAAATAGGATGGTTAAATTCAACAAAATGTGCTGCTACTGGATGATTCATGTTTTTGTATCTAATAGTGCTTCTATGTTCAGCGACACAAATTTTGTCCGACACATGTCCTTCATGGACCACAGTCCTCTCAGGACATTATGGCCACATATTCTTGAGAGAGGGCATGGATCCAAGTCTCACTTCCTGGCACATGGCCCATGTGGGTGTGACCAACATTCTTTTTACAATTTTCCTGACCACCAGCAACATATATGCAGCCAGGCGCAACATAGAGCAGAGACTGAATATACTATTAGTGGGAGGAATACAGAATCAGCAAGTAGAGTCGGACTGAGCTTCAGTAATGACCAATCTCATGAGCTCCTCTCATCCCCTTAAAACACAACAACAGGTGCTCTATACAACTCTGTAGTTCTACTCCTCCTCTGCATATTTGAAAGTCCCCATTTATTCTTTTAAGTATATACAGTATCCTTAAATAAACAAATATAAAATTGGGTTTGGAAATTTGTTAGTTAGTTTTTGAGAAGCGCACAAGTTCCGTCTCTGTTTCATCAAAATATTTAAATGATGATGATGATCCAAGCTGTGTCAGTTGTACACAAAGTGAACAGGATTTTGTTCAAACCTTTTTTTTAAACATTCTGATGAGCATTTGTTATTTGTTCACAGCATATAGAATGTTGATGTATACCCACAGTACTCTGTTTAGGAAGGAATGTGCATGGCACAGGACCTCCGGTTGTGTATTTTACCCACTGATTATATGGATACATGTCGATGCGCAGAACTGACTACTGCAAATATTTTGAGACTTGACTGCAAGCTGCAGAACTGAAAACTCACTGTAATGATCCTCATGACATGAAAGAAAAAAATAATTTGATTTTCTAAACTCAGTTTGAACTTTTATTTAATAAAAAAGTCCAGGCAGATTTGATAGAGCTCAGGGCACATCCTGAGGACAACTGTGTTACTTCAAATTATTTTATTGTTAAACTTGGAATCTGTGAGTAACAGCTTACCAGTGAGATGTTTAGAAAATACAGAACATTATTACTGTAGATCCTGACTGATTCTATTGCTGTGTAGGTAGATTTAATTAATTAATCAAGTTTCCCCTGCTGTACCATTTGTGCGTAAAATGGTGCACAGCCCCTCTCTCAAATCAGAGACTGTAGATGAAACACATGTATCATCCCTGCTTCTGTGTGATGACTACAACTTTTAACGTGGAAAAGATCCAACATTTTACAAGTTGTAAGTTGTGTACAAACTCACTCATCCAGCATATTTCCGAACTTCGGATCATCAGATCATGTGGATGATATTATTGGTAATAATCTTCCTTAAAAATTGTGTTTTGATTCCCATTTCAGTCTGCACTAGATGAAAAAAACGTGCAGCAAACGTATGAGCAAAGGTATGAGGATTAGTGTTAGGGTTAGGGTTAATGGGTTAGGGTTTAGGGGTTAGGGGTTAGGGTTAGGGATCATCTGAGCTTACAAAGAAACAACTACTAGCTCAGTATTCCAACATCTGCTATCACAACTAGAGATTGATGAGGTACAACAAACATGCTACGGGAAGGGGGAGCTAGGACGACAGGTCAGAGGGGAGATATCATCATCATACTCCCCACACTCCATGCACTCCATGAACGCCTGGCAGCACAAATGAACCAGCTGCTGATAGATGGGATGCACCCAGAGTGGTTAACCCAAGGGTGGACAGTCCTGATCATGAAGGACCCCCAGAAGGGCACAATACCATCCAACTACCATCCAATAACCTGCCTCTGTACAACATGGAAGCTCCTGTCAGGCATCATAGCGGCTAGGATGAATAGGCTTATGGCCCAATATATGAGCAGGGCCCAGAAAGGAATTGGTAGTAATACCAGGGGTGCTAAGCACCAGCTACTGGTCGATAGAGCAGTCACACAAGACTGCAAGACCAGGCAGACCAACCTGTGCACCGCCTGGATTGACTACAAGAAGGCCTGTGACTCAATGCCACACACATGGATACTGGAATGCTTGGAAATGTACAACAATAGGACACTGAGAGCCTTCATCAAGAACTCAATGGGGCTGTGGAAAACGACTCTGGAGGCCGACTCAAAGCCAATTGCACAAGTTACCATCAAGTGCGGCATATACCAAGGTGATGCACTATCCCCACTGCTGTTCTGCATAGGTCTGAACCCCATCAGCCAGATCATCTCAAAGAGTGGCTACGGGTACCAGCTCTGAAGTGGAACAACCATCAGTCACCTCCTCTACATGGATGACATCAAGCTGTATGCCAGGAATGAGCGAGACATCGACTCACTGATCCACCTCACCAGGATCTACAGCAACAACATCGGAATGTCATTCGGACTAGATAAGTGTGGTCGGATGGTATCGAAGAGAGGGAAGGTGATCAGGACCGAGGGGGTTGAGCTACCAGAAGGCAGCATTGCAGATGTCCAGGACAGCTACAAATACCTTGGGATCCTGCAGGCAAATGGGAACCTTGAGGAGGCTGCAAGGAAGTCAGCCATAGCCAAATACCTACACAGACTAAAGCAGGTCCTGAAAAGTCGGCTGAATGGGAAGAACAAGATACGGGCCATCAACACGTACGCCTTGCCAGTCATCAGATACCCTGCTGGTATAATAAGATGGCCAAAGGAGGAGATAGAGGCCACTGATATCAAGACAAAGAAGCTCCTCACAATGCATGGAGGGTTTCATCCCAAGTCAAGCACCCTGAGACTGTACACTAAGCGGAACGAGGGAGGCCGAGGGCTGGTGAGCGTCAGAGCCACTGTCCAGGAAGAAACAACCAACATCCAGGAATACATCAGGAAGATGAACTGCTAAGTGAATACCTCAGGCAGCAGAAACTCGATGACACAGAGGAAGAGGAGGAACCATCATGGAGGGACAAGCCCCTACTCGGCATGTACCACCGACAGATAGAAGAAGTGGCTGATATCAAGAAATCCTACCAGTGGCTGGTAAAGGCTGGACTGAAGGACAGCACAGAAGCACTAATCATGGCAGCACAAGAACAGGCACTCAGTACAAGATCAATAGAGACGGGGATCTACCACACGAGACAGGACCCCAGGTGCAGGCTGTGCAAAGATGAAGGCAGGAACAGTGTACATGGAACGCCATAACCAAGTGGCTGGCATAGTGTACAGGAACATCTGCACTGAGTATGGGTTGGAGGTCCCAAGGTCACAATGGAAGACACCTCCTAAGGTGGTTGAGAATGACCAAGCCAAGATCCTGTGGGACTTCCAGATCCAGACTGACAAGCTGGTGATGGCAAACCAACCGGACATTGTGTTGATCGACAAACAACAGAACGAAAAATACCAAGGGCTGAAAGAGGAGCTAGAAAGGATGTGGGGAGTAAAGGCAACAGTGGTGCCAGTGGGAGAGTGGCTCCAGCAGATTCCGGGTACAACATCTGAGGTCTCTGTCCAGAAGAGCGCAGTCCTAGGAACAGCTAAGATACTGCACAGAACCCTCAAACTCCCAGGCCTCTGGTAGAGGACCCGAGCTCGAGGAAGACACACCACAACCCCCCATGGGAGGGGGGTGAGAGGGAGATTTTTTATAAATAAATATATATATATATATATATATATATATACTTTGTTTTCTTCATGATCTAAATTACAAATTTAAATAATTAAATTTACAGAAGAACAAGTTGCAACATAACATAAATTTTATACAAAATTACCCCCAAAAAACAGATTCAATCCATACTGACATACTAAATTAAAAAATAAAAATGAAATATAAATACCATGTAACAATGTGTAATGCGTAATACAGGACAAAAAACATTAGAAGTTAACATGATGGTCCTAATGTTAAACTTAAAGGCTGATTTTATTATAATCAGTGCTGCTGGTCAAATGTATTCAGTAGTCGCTTAAAAGCTTCACTTGTGTACCATATAAATAATGTGTTCTCTTCCTGATTTTGGAAGGAAGTAAATTGAGTTTTCAACTTACCTTATGATGTGGACAGCAAGTTATCAATAACACCAGACAGGTTCAAACAGTGTGCCATAGGAAACAATACTCAACAGAACAAATGTAAAATTTATTTTAAAATGTTTTTTGTTTTTTTGTAATGGTACATGTTACATACTAAAACAATCATGTGACAGAAGACCTGAAAAGATTATTGGACTGCAATAACAGTACAGTAATCATTGAATTATAAAGCTGGGTGATTTATCCTCCTCATCTCCTACAGTGTGGATGTACATTCTAAACAGTGGAAATGTAATTTTAAGCACCTTTCATTCATTTTAGCACCTTTCATCCAGTTACATTGCTTTTTATTGCAGCTTTTTATCTACATTATACTTATTGGTGTACTTTGACTATACATTGTGTACTCAGTCAGCAATTGCATCTATTAATCTCTCATCAAATTTTAATGTATATTTCATATGCGTGCTTCTTCTTGCTTCTTTCTCCCTTTCAAACTGTTACAGTAACAAGAACTAGTGAGTGATGTTTATACCAGGAAACTGACACTACAAACTTAGTATATCTAGTGGTAAGTAAAAATATCAAATAATGGTTACATATATATATATATATATATATATATATATATATATATATATATATATATATATATATATATATATATATACACACACACACACACACACACACACACACACACACATACATATATATATATATATATATATATATATATATATATATATACATATACACATACATACATATAGACGGATGTCAAAAGGAAAGGAAAAACATAAAGTGACTTAGTAAGGCCACCACGTGCCGTCAGAAATATTATATTTTAGAAATATTTAATTATTTATTGCATATACATTACTTTTATTTTTTCTGTATATTTTTACTTTTTTATTTACTTATTTTTATATAATGTCATTGATTTATTTGTATCCCTTATTTTTTCCTTATTCTGTTCCCTATTGCTTTTGCTATTCCTTGAAGGGCAAAGCTGTCAGCCTGGACAGGAAGGTCCGCCCAAAGCCAATTGATTGACTTTTGGTGGTTTAAATTTTCAGATTGATGCAGTGATGTAGAAGTGTACTCCAGGTTGCATCAATACACTGTGAAATCACTCCTGTGCGAGTGGTTACATGTGCAACAGAGCAAACCTCTAATCACACTCAACAGTGAGGCTGGCTGTGGTCAGAGGTAAAACAGACTTGAATCTCTGACAGTACAGTTAAACATTGCTTGTCATCTTGTACTCAACAGCTTTTTAGCACAACTAAGTGTACAAGTCCAAACATAAAGAATAACAAAAACACACTGGGCTGTGACTGCAACTCTCAAAATATATTTCACTACATTCTTATTTTCATTCTAAATGTTGTGAATTCATGAATTACATTTTCTAAAGCAGTCACCTGACCTTTTCCTGTAAGAAATGATCAGTTCTATGTTTTGTAATCCAGTTACAGGCAGTGTAATTCATTATTTTCCAATCAGAACTGTAATTTTTCTCACTCATTACTTGAACCAGTACATGTAGTTGGACTGGACAGCTGGAAAGCACATGTTGTTGCGGCAGGTGCCTCCATAGCTGGACGGACAGGCTGAACAAGGAATGCCAACTCTGTACGGAGCCTCTCCTATCCAGTTGCCCCTGAAGAGAAGATGAAACAACAGTATCAGCAAAATGGATTTATTTTCTCTTAAATTATGAAAGATTAAAGTATGACAGGCTTTCCATATAAATTTACACAGATAGGCACTGCCTGCTCTTGTTAGAAAAATTCATTGAATGGGTGCCCAGTTCTCCTTTACACATCTATACCGCTGACCAACAGAGAGCTGAAGTCATTCCACTCCAGATGTCCAGAGGAAGAAAAACCTCATTAGAAATCAGCATTGACATTTGTAACTCTGCTAATAAGTAAAAGAATACAGCCTTGGAACAGAACCTTTCTCAACAGTATGCCATGTGGTTTATGTCATATGAATGGGAGTTTTCTGAAAAAGTGATCTAATATCATTTTATTCAATAATCATGTTTCTTAGTGGTCTTTAATGAACATCGCTTTCCAAAAGTCCCACATGTCTTTAGGCTAAACGGCACAGTTTGAGAGGAGACGAGTCCAGGAGTGAGAGGTGGCTTCAAGTTAAGACATGTCTGTAATAACAGCAGGATCTGTCCTGCTGTTATTACAGACATGTAAAAAAAGATTATTTTACTACACTACTAGGAATAATCAGGCCATACTTAAACTCAAAAAGAAAAAGGAAATTGAAAAAGTAAATTTAAAAAGTAAAATGATAATTTGAAAATGTAAAGTGAATGAAAAAAGTGAAACTTAAAATGCAAAAGGTTAAATGGAAATGCTCAAACTGAAAGCTTAAATTATTAAAATGAGATTGAAAATGGAGATGCACAAAAAAAAGGCAAACATCAAATATAAAACTCAAAATGCGAAATGGAAACACTTAAATGGAAATACTTAAATTAAAAACTTAAATGCACAATATGTAATTTCTGCCACTAGGGGTCTCTCAATCAAAACAATAACAATGTTGTGATGTTGTGAAGTCGCGTGGGATAATGGGAGTTATTGTCTTCATTGTTAAAAAACCAGCTTCTTCAGGTTAGGATTACTCCAGTGTTCAGTGTTGAGGATGTTTTTACCAGGAGCCGAATTATCCACATAGAAATATCCTTACACATAGAATGTGTAGTAAAGATGATGTCAGTGTCACTGCAGACACAAATTACACCTCAATGGAGATTGACGTCATAGCGTACTCCAGGTTTGGCAGCTGCGGTTATCTTTTCATTGTATTATTAGTTGTACTGTGTAATGATAATAAGTTGAATCTGAATTAATGAAAATCTGACCACCACAGGTAGAAACACCATCTCTGCATCTCCTGATGAGGAGCAGACAAGTCTTTGTCATAGTCATGTGTTTTCTCTGCATGAACCTCACAGAAATACATGCCAGTGGTAAACTCATACTTGGGAGAGTAGTTGCAGACGAGGAAGGTGGCTTCTCTCCACAGAACTCCCCACACAAACATGTTGTAGCAGGTCTGCACTGCACAGCCCACTCTGTTAGTGGACGCCCACACCATCTGTAAAAAAGGAACAGACAAAAAAGGTTCTGTCTGGTACAAGCATTAACAGATGTCTCAAAAATATCTACTGATTAATATTCAATCAGACAACAAAAAGTGGTTGTCTATGACGCTGTTTTCCAAGAGAACACAGAGAGAAGATTTAGACAAAAAACAATTCTTTAGTGTAAGGCATGTTCCCTTTTAGAGATAATGTACAGTAAACATGTGAAGCATAAGCATAAGATCATGTTCATCCATCAGTGTTACCTAAGCAGGAACATTTTCTTTGGCAAGTAAATTTTAGCAGTTGATGAGTATGTGTACCATGCAACAGGAACAATATAGTAAACATGTTTATCACCTGCATTAAACCAAATTCACTGTGGCTGCTACATCATATCATTCAGCTCTTAAAACAAGCGTACATATGAAGAGTCAAAGAGGTTTTCCTCGCCGTAATCATTCCTCCTGTTCATACTGGCTATTAAAAGACCCCTTCAAATGTGCTCAATGTAAGTGATGGAGGCCTAAATCCACAGTGTGTCCACACAGTCATTTTCTGCCATAATGTCTTTAAAAATGTATCTGAAACTTATATCAGGCTTTAGCAGACTGAATTAGTCATATCAGTGGATAAAGAGGGACTTTGGCACTAAAAGGTCTGTAACATTGAAAGATATCTTCTTGATTTGAATCATTTGGACGGTGAAGCTTCAGATAAACTTTTTAATACATTTGGCAAAGAAGGACTGTGGATTTTGTCCCCCATCACTTACATTATCAGTGCATTATAAAGGGATCTTCTAATGGTCAGTATGAACAGGAGGAATGATTATGGCAAGAAAAAAAATATTTCAATGTGTATTTGAGAACCTGACTATTGTTTTAAGACAGACTTGAAACATTGTGAACTTGTCCTTTAAAACTGATCCACTTACAAATAAAAGACTTTCTGTAGCTACATCACAGTAAGTGAGTTGCAGTTTGCAGAAATAATATGGAGGAAAAATGTTAACACATGTTAATTATGTATTACGCTGGATTCACTAACTTCATGTAATTTGCAACTGTCAGTTTTGCGCTGAAAATTATCCGCTTCTAAAGATCAGGTGTGCTCTGGCGTGGTGGTGAAAAGAAACATTCATTAAATATAAGAGTATATGTAACTAAAACCCAATTATTAGAAACAAAAATGAGGAAATTAAGCTTTTATTAATGAATACAATATCTGATTACTGTAACGCCAACGAATAGTGGGCATGGAGATTTGGTTTGTGCTCATCAAACTTGAATTTGGACATCAGTGAACTGTGAAATGACATTGTCTTTTCTTTCATGAAGACATTAAGTGTGTGTTTGTGTTCTTCATTAACATCCATATCAATACCATGGTGGAGTTGAATCAGGGACAAAGTCTATATTTTGTAATCAAGATCACATTATCATTTCTCAGAACCACGTGCAATGCAGGAGATGGTTGCATAATGAGCTGTTTTCTTGGTAAATTAGGCAGTGACATTTAAAAAACATGTTGATATTATTTTCGCTGCAAAGAAGGATGATTAAATATGATTTTAGTTGGACTTTGAATACCAACCTTTTCTGGTTAATGTATTCCTTGATTTCCCTGGTTATGTACAGTTTATTGTCAGGATATATTACCATTTCTTTGTGAAGGCTGACATTAATCACACAAATATTAATATAGTCCATAATAGTGACATCTGACTTGTGGAAAACACCCCAGTCTGTAGCCAGATTGTGTCCTTTAATTGTCTCTATGCTATCATGAGTCATGTCTTCACAGTCCTGGTTTGTGGTTTACTGCTGGGAATAAGGTGGACTGTGTTATGGTCAGAACTAATCAGAATCAGAATCATCTTTATTGGCCAAGTATATTTCTACATACAAGGAATTTGACTCCGGTTTAGTGGCTCTCATGTGTATGTACAACACAACAATCTTAAGAAAGATACTATAGGGAATAGGTTATGTCCAGTGTGCGAGGGGTCTGCAGTGATTGTCCCTGCCCATTTCCTGAATAAGGAGGTGTACAGGTCCTGGATGGTGGGCAGGTCAGCACCGATCAGTCCAGACCTGACTGTCTGTTGTAGCCTGTTCCTGTCCTGTTTGGTGGCTGATCCAAATCAGACAATGATGGATGTGCAGTGAACACTCAATGACCACGGTGTAAAACTGGAACAGCAGCTCCTGAGGCAGGTTGTATTTCCTGAGCTGGCGCAGGAAGTACATCCTCTGCTGGGCCTTTTTGATGACCGTGTTGATATTGGACTCCCACTTCAGGTCCTGGGAGATTGTAGATCCCAAAAACCTGAAGGATTCCACAGCTGACACAGTGCTGCTGAGTATGGTGAGGAGGGGCAGTGATGGGGGCTTCTCTTGAAGTCCACTGCTTCTCCACAGTTTTGAGCGTGTTCAGCTCCAGACTAATTGTTGTGTCATCTGCAAATTTCAGGAGTTGAACAGACGGATCTCCTGATGTGCAGTCCTTGGTGTAGATGAAGAAGAGCAGCAGGGCGAGCACACATCCCTGAGGGGCGCCAGCGCTTACTGTCCCCCAGCCTCACCTGCTGCTTCCTGTCTGTCAAGAAGTTTGTGATCCACTGACTGAGGTGCAGCCAGGCACAGTGAGCTGGGTGAGTCCAATTAATAATAATAATAATAATAATAATAATAATAATAATAATAATAATAATAATAATAATAAGTCCCTGCAAACTTCAGGGGGGCCATGCCGTCTGGGCCTGGTGCCATCCTGATCTGACACACATCCTCTTCACAGACCGTTAGTGCTGGTGGGAGGTTAGAGGGGAGGAGGGAGGTGATAGCAGGGGGTGAAGTTGTTTGTTTTACCTGCAGTAAAACACATTCAGGTCTTAGGCCAGGTGACGGTTGTCCCAACCTGTTCTCATTCCCAGGTCATCATATGCCGATGCTTTGTCCTGCCCCTTGGCGTCTGATACCGATGCACAAGGTGCTCCTTTACCCTACTATGCACTGGGCTTTCAATTAACTCCGATATAAACCCATCCACAGCAATATCAGACGCCCAGAGCAAATGCTCCTGCCGTCCATTCACTCAAACATTAGCCCTCCTGCGGCACTTTGAGCATCAGTCCGGTGGGTGGACCGGAGGACCCGCTGCCCTGAAGTATTTTCCTCACTGTCAATTCCCATGTTAAGGTTTTCTTTTAATCATATCCTCAACATTTCTTAACACAAATACACAAAAATCGCCTTGATAACTCAACAATACAATACGTAAATGTTATGGCCATCAGTTTTTAATTTTTCTCCTTCAGTTCTGAGAAATAAAGTTATTTTTGTCAGTTTTGGATAGCGGAAGGCTACATTAACCATGATCCTTAGCCATCGTTGCTATGGAAACAAAGACAGCTTGTTACCTGTTATAAAACTGTAATTAATGAATTTATTACACACTGATTAAGATTTTGTGTGTGTTCATGGAGCCAACCCAACCATATAAAAATATAAAAATATCAAATATAAATATAAGTAAAAAGGATAAAAACAATAAATAGGAATGGAAAAGGAAGTCACATTGTGCGTGCATCGTGTGTGCAAGGGTCTTAGGTGTCTCTGGATGTGAGACTGAGCATAGGTCCTTGTATGTGTTCAGAGTTGTGACTTTAAAGTGGCAGTGCAGTCAGTTAACAGTTTTGTGTAAGACATTAGCATTAGCAGCAATGCAGATGTGCAAACATAGTGCAGTGCAGGTAAGGTAGCAGCCTTATAGTCAAAACTCTGTGGTGTTTTGGCAGTTTGGTTCAGGAGATTTATTGCTCTGGGGTAGAAACTGTTCCTTAATCTGGCAATGCGGGCAATGATGCACCTATAGTGCCATCTGGAGGGCAGGAGAGTGAAGAGGTGATGGCAGAGGAGTATCAGGTCATTGCAGATGGTGGTGGCTCTATGGAGAAAGTGGGAGCTGTAGATAGCTTCAGGAGGTGACAGCTGGGCTCCGATGACTCTCTGGGAGCTACAAAAAACAGCAAGGTGATGTGCAAACAAAACAAACAAACGTGCACAAAATATAAGCAGCTTCAGGCCTTACTGTAAACATAGCCCTCCTTTAAAGTCCAGTCAATGAGGCTAAATGACTGATAGGCTTGTATCCTATAAGTCAAGTATGAGAGGTAGATTCTTCTGTACAGAAATGAGCATCTTCTTGTCTATGACATGGCAGAGAGCGCTGAACAGCCGTTCACTATCACTTGTGCTGGGCGCACTGAGGTACTTGCATGCTACAGGGGCAAGAGCGGGGAAACGGGCCTGGTTGAATTTCCAGTACTCCAAAGGGCTGGCATTCCGGGGAATGGTTGCTTTGCTCAGGTATGCGAGTACCTAAAAAGTAACAAAAATAGTATCCTATTAATTTTTCTTCTAAGCATTGATAGTGCAGCAGACAGCTCCGTTTTCTCTTTCTGTCTGGGCTATGAATCTTTTTATTATTATTATCAAGTGGGTTTTATTTTCCATCTTATCATTAATGTTTTTAACATGTTTTTACATCTCATTTCATTTTTTTTATTGTAAAACACTTTGAGCTACATTTCTTGTATGAAAGGTGCTATACAAATAAAGTTTACTATTATTATTATTACCTGTGATGCTGTCTCGCTTGTGGATGTCTGTTCCAAGATGACATTTTCCTCGATAATTTCTTTGTACATCTCCAGCAGTGTTCCGGTTCAGGTCTTCTTGTGTGGGGGGTATCTCTGTGCTGACCATCACCGCAAACTGTTTCATTCACGATTCTCAGTCGCAGTAACTCAGTAGCTCCCTCCTCTTTATCCAAGTCAAAATACTGATCTTTATACTACCTACTTTATATCAAACATGCTTGCAATGGAATAAAGAGCTTCGCTCAGCACACCATTAAGCGATCACAGACAGCTTCCAATAAGGTACTTTTGGCAGTTTTCATACCGCAGTCACTTGAACTGAACTGATTTCTCCAGTCAGCTGCTCAAAGGGGGCAAGTAGGGTGAGCATATTTTCAAGAATTCTCCAATTATTTGTCGTCAATGTCACTGGGAGGTCAAAATCAGCAGCATATGCACCTAAAGCCCTCTTCTGTTCCACCAGGACCTGCACCATATGAAAAGTTGAATCCTGTAGTAGCCTTTTAATGGGCATCCCAAGCTCATTCTGTACGTCTTCAAGTTGACGGCATGGAAGTTGTGAATGCTTAAAATGTCCGACTACTCTCTTCTCCATGGCTACAGCATCTGCAATGCTGCGCTGAGCCAGGACACCTTCGTTCACAGCTCATCCTCTTGGATTTAATAAAGTTTGAGATCAAATAGGCCAAAAAGTAGAGCGGAATCTGTCTGTGTTGTCTAAGTTGGCAATCAACTTTTTAAGTAACATCCACATACTGGACAACTGATACACAGATAAGAGTCTGATAGATTATAAAAAAGTAGTTAAAAGCTAAAAACAGCCAAATAAGTGGTGGCAATCAAGCAGCATTAAACACAGCCTGCACAGAGATTATGTCCAAGTTGGGAGAAGATGAACCAGACAGTGGTCAGAGAGTTCCAGAGCTGCACGGGGAACAGAGCAATTTGCATCCCCTACGGTGTAGCAGTGGTCCAGTGTGTTTTGTCCCTGATGGGACACTTATGCCAGGCACTTTATGAAGGAAGGAGTAAGTCTCTTGGAGCTCTTTAGAAAAAACCTACTCTCTCTTTGGCATGACAGCTGACCATTAGCATACTGATAGATTCTGTCAAGAAGAGCTGCAAGCATAATAGGCTAGCAACAGCTTTGACGACGACACATTGATTGATTGACAGACATACAGACAGTGTTGAATTCAGACACGTGGTGCATTGTTTATGTTTTTAAATTGGGTTAGGGTTTGGAGTAGAGGAGGTTGTCACCAAACTCTCAAGGCACAGTAATTTAACCTCAGGGGTACAATGTGTCTCCCTTACCAAGTGCTATCAGCAACATGTTTTGCTGATGAAAATACAGATGCCCCTGATTTTCCCATATGTCTCAGTCCAATTAGAGAGGAGGAAGGAGAACCAGCTCACACAAAGTATCGAGGATATCCAGATGGAGCCATGTCTTTATAAAAACCACTGCACATGACATGTACTTAAACACAGCTCTGCTGCTAATAGATGGAGCTTGTTGGGGGCAAACACACAGGAATTACTGCCTGCAAAGACAACTTCTGGAGAATTAAAATCCCCTATTCCCTTACTCTTTCTTCAATGTGCATTCAGCTATTCTGAATTTGATTATTTTATATGAAAAGTGTAGAGATTTGTTTCTGACACCCCCCTGAAAATCCAGCAGGAACTGGATAAAACTGCAAGATGTAATGTTCTGTGGGTATTAGTCGAGCTAGTTGACAGCGACATGAAAATAAAAACGTCAAGTTATGACATACATGTGAGGTATGAGCACTGAAACCTGTCTGTCCTCAGACACATGCTCGCTGTCCAGAGACCAGAGATGATGACTTCCCTACCTGTGTGTAGTGTGTACACATGGGCCCATAGCAGAGCAGGGGGCAGCTGGGGTTGCAGAGGTGAGGGTAAGGGAACACATAGTCATTGACCTCATCATACCAAGGCTTGACCAGCTGCAGGATGGACTGATAGCTGTGGTAGAGAACATACACAGGTTTGTCAGAGGCATGCCTTTGCCCATTTCATTCTAATGTTCAGGTTTCACACAAATATGAGTGACTTAACACCAGGTTCAGGTGTGTGTTGCACCTACCCTCCTGTCCTGACAGACAGGTTCTGTCCATAGAACTGCAGTAGGTAAGCTGGTCCATGTTCCCACAGACAGGTGGCAGCCCAGGCTTCTGCTGTCCTGGCCAAATCATTGTCCCACACCTGTTGTATGGAGAGTTTTTCCAGTTGAAAGAGATAGTCACACACGGACCACAGATTGTCATTCAGCTATGCAGAAGTTTTCTCTCAATCTCAGTTGATTAACATATGAGAAAATCCAACTGCATTTGCACCATCACCACACCACACGTCACACTTTGGAAATGTGCAAAGTTATTCCACTTCATAAAGGAGGAAATCCACCAGATCTTAATAAATATAGACTGATTTCTATTATTTGCACTACAGCTACAATATTTGAGAAGTGAAATTTTAATCAATTGGCAGCAATTTTAAATGGAATGAAGCCCACTGATGGCAGACAATCCAAAACAGTAGTCGAACGCGCCAAGTTACCCACAACACAATGCTCTTCCATAGCCTTCCGCTATCAAAAACTGACAAAAAAACGTTATATTTCAGAATTAAAGGAGAAATTATTAAAACTGATGGCCTTAACATTAACCTTGTATTGCTGAGTTATCACGGACACAATCGTGATTTTCTGTTGAGAGATGTTAAGGATATCACTAAAAGAAAACTTGAGCACAGTACCTTTATGCTTTTCCTTATTTTCAGTCATATATATATATATAATATTACAGTGTCAGATTTTTATATTAAACGTGGCCAAAGTGTCAAATAAGGAGGTAAATGCATGTAGAAGTAATCCCTGTGAGCAAAAAGCCCTGGCTTCAGACTGCTCTTAATGCTAAGTTTCAAACAGTTTTTTCTACTTTCAGATTTCTTTATATGGATATCTGCTTTCGGCTTCTGGAAAGCTGGCCATTCAGAGAGTGGGTTCATTGGGAGGGGTACCTTAAAGAGACAGGAGTTAAGACTGCCTTTTAGAGACAGAGGCTCAACTGAGGGGCTGCATAAAGGGCCAGTATAAAATAAATAAGGAGTTTTTTGAATTGTGAACCATGCAGAGCTACTGTAGTAGATTTCCAGAATAAAAACATAGAGCTGGAAATGAGCATAATAGGTTCCCTTTAATGCCCAAACTATCTTAAAATAATGCAAAAAAAACAAAATAAAACATAGGCATCTCACAATTGTAGACCCATTGTTGTGAAACTAATACATTTTGTGCTGTGGACCAACATAGCTATTACACATTTTGATGTGAGACTGGGTTGACTACTGCCCTTGTAAAATTTACTAATGATGTATTATTATCCCCTGACAAAGGTCAATTTATATGTGCAATATTTATTGATTTAACCAAGGCTTTCGATTTGGTTGACAATTATCTTTTTCTTGATGAACTATTGGTAGTTCTCAACAGACATAATTTTGGTTTTATTCTTTCCTTAATAACCATTGTCAGTTTGTTTCTTTTCATCATAATCAATCGGATTATTTAATTGTTGAAAAGGGTGTACACAAGGATCTATTTTAGGCCCTTTACTTTTCTCTATTTTTATTAATGACCTTCCAAAAATTTGTACTGATTGTTTTGTTCACTTATATGCAGATGATACGGTTATATACATATCTAACTAAAATTCAAAGCTCTCAGAATTTTCTTTTGTTCAAAAATTGTCTTTAATTAACAATCTCATATTAAACAAACAGAAGTCTTGTAGCATGTTGTTTGGTACTAGTTTTAATCTTAAGCATTCATCTGCTGAGTTGGCTATTAATTTTACTGATGGGTCTCCACTTGTTAAAGTTGATATATTTATACACTTCACTGTGCAAAAAGGACCAGAATCCAGGAATATTACAATTGGATATCTCCGAGATCCTCTGGAGAATACGGACCATTTCTGATGTATATTCTAGAGTTTTGTTGATATGCACCATATCTGGTCAAATATGGACTCAATATACATTGTGAGGACATATATTGTACAAGGATACCAGATACATCTTATTTTTGTCATGTATGTGTTCCAAATATGACCTTATGTGATGTCTGGAAATATCAGAGCTCAATATTTTTCTAGAATACAGACTGTATCTATAGCATATCTAAATTTGTCATTGCACAAACAAATTCAGTCTATCTTCAGTTCATATATGACTGAAAGTCATATCTTTACTGTGGATTCTCTAGAGAATACAGACCATTTCCAATGCATATTCAGAGTTTTGTTGGCACGTACCATATCTGGTCAAATATGGATGAAAGATACATCTTCAGGACATATCTTGGATACAATTTAGATCACACTTAGCAAAGACCGCAAGAATGCAGATATATCATTTTCTCAATTCTCTGTAAAATTTTGAGCATATGTGATGTTAATAGATATGCATAATATTCCAGCAAGTATCAAGTTAGTATTTGGCACAAAGATGTATACCATATTCATTGAAGACTTTGCATGTCATATACAAGGTCTGAATATGACATTATCTAGTATATAGGGATATATTACTCCCTATTTTGAGTCGAATACAGGCACTATCAGATGCATATCATGACCTTTTGTTGTATAAAATATAAATTTATGACAGATTTTGCCATTGGTCTTGCTTTGGGTAAGATATTTAACTGATATTGATAGAGTACTGTATAAGCAGGAAAAGTAGTGTTAGAATCTGTTGATTTCTGTAATGGACATTTTCTTGAATGATTCTCCAATGTAACAATAACTAACTGCTGCATTGGCTAATGGAAGCAGTGATCTACTTCTCCATAAAAGAAGTAAAACATAACCGCTAAATCTGAAAAAATTTGGACTATCGCTTTAATGCATACAGTTATAGAGATTTGAAGATGAAATTTGGAAACTACATTAAATGGATATAAGAGATCCCTCCTCTTCTGCCCCCCACCACCACTTACACACACTGCCCTTTCTCCTCTTGCCTGCCCTGCAGGTGTCGCTGTTGAAGCATTTTGATAAGAATTTAAATTATGGATTTTTTTCCAAAGACGACAGAAACATTATTTTATAAATGATACTGAGATTTGGTAATGGTTTATTTCAACCTCTGCCTCTATGGACCAGCCTCCTCTGGTCTGGATATGAACATATTCACTATGTTATATAGATATAGATATTCGGGCTAATTATTCTAGAATACTGGCAGTATCCATATTTTTCTCTATGCGAATAAATATGATATTGCTCTAAGTCCAGATATGACCTCCAGTCATATACGAGACCAGATATGACTGAAAGGTCATATCTGGATTTGGATCACAACCATGTTAGAACATAATAGGGCTAGAATTTGGGTTTAACTACAATGAATTTAACTACATTTTCCTGATTCTTTAGAGAATAGTGATAACTTTGCAGTACATTTGGAGTTATGTTGATATGAAGTGTATATGATCAAATATTTACTCATTATATGTCTTTTGGACATATTTAATGTTTGGATATGACTTATCTTATATATGTGATAGGTCAGGATAGAAAAGGACCAGAATCCAGAAATACTAGGATTGGATAACTCTGAGGTTCTCTGGAGAATACAGACCAACCAGAGTTTTGTTGGCATATACCATACCTTAGTCAAATTCAGGACATCTTGAATATGACATAGATTACACTTGGTGAAGACCCAGAGATGCATGTTCTTAATTATCTCTAGAATCCTGTAATATTTTGAGAATGAGGAATTGAGGATATATCATATTCGATATGATAACTTCTATCTACAATATTGACAGTATATACAGCATATCTGGAGTTCAGTCTTCATACAAATATCATTGAGGGTCATATCTTGATTGAGAGTCATATCTAGGTTTAGCCATATACGGTTTGGACATCACATACAGTTTGTGTACAATCTGTGTACAAAAGAAAGCTTTTTGGTACAATTAGCATGGATTGACACCAAATGCGTACCTCTGTCAACAAAGTTTACACAGTGAAAATGTCAATAAAAGGCAACAGTAACAAATTTGTAAGACATCCAATTTTTTTTTTCTCTTCCTCTGTCAGACCAGGAACTGGCAAACTCGAGCTAGTGCAGTTCATCTGGTTAAGTAGAGGGGCTCCCATGGGAAGAGACTAAGTGCGGTAGAGTGGGAGGGATGTTTTGCCTCTTTTTGGCAGCAAGTGCAGCCTCTGGAAGAAGATGGTGCCACAGGGGGAGCTACTGATGAAAATGTCCAGCCCATAGTGGATTCACGCCCATCTACAGAGGAGAGTCTCTCCAGTCTAGCCCAAATGTTTGAAACATTTATGAAGTTGCAGATGGAGAGAGACAAGAGACAAGAGAAGGAGTCAGCCAAACAGGAGCAGAAACTAAGTGTCCTTAACCACCAGGTCACCTAACTTCAGCTGGACCTAGAGGCAAACAGGTCTGCGTCAAGAGGCATGGGGTGCCGGTGGGAGAACCCAAGTTGGTCAGATTGGAAGAGTCTGATGACATTGAATATTTCTTGACCACTTTTGAAAGACTGGCAGTGGTGTACAAATGGCCCTAACAAGACTGGGCTGTTTGTCTTGTTCCCCTCCTGACTGGCAAAGCCAGGAGTGCTTTTGTAGCCATGGACCCGGCATACACCACAGACTATGATCAGCTGAAAGTTGCCATTTTAAAGAAATATGAGATTGGCAGAGATACTTACCGACAGCGATTCCGGGCCCTCCTCACACCATCTGATGAGACTCCCCAAGAACTATAAACCCGTCTTGAAGACCTGTTCTGTAAGTGGGTAGGTTTCACCAGAGCCACCAAGGAGCAGCTCATGGAGAAGACTGTTCTAGAACAGTACTTGAGGGCACTGTATCCAGAGGTGAAGACCTGGGTGAAAGAGCGGGATCCAGAGGCAGCAGAGCTGGTGGAGGCCTATGTCACGTCACACGGGGCCAGGAACCTACCACTACGCTGGACAATTGTGCCAAGCCAGAGGTTGGTCTGAGGGTGTGCAAAAAGGGGGTGGTTTAGCCAGTAACTATACCAGTCAGCCTAGACCTAGTAAACCAGGGGGGCAGGAATATACCAGGAGTAAGTCACAGCCAGCAGATAAGCCAGTTATTGTATGTTACAACTGTGGTGAAACAGGCCATACTTATTCGGGGTGCCCGGTTAAAAAGCATAAGGCTCCAGTTTGTGTTATGTACCCAGACCTGAGTTCTCTGTTTCCCCTAGGACACAGTCAGATGCACCAGTTATTTCTGTGCAGCTTAACGGCAAGGTGTGTTTAGCCTTACTTGACAAAGGTGCCTCCCTGTCTCTTATTCAGGCCCACATGGTTTCAAGGAAGCTGTGGAATAAGGAGAACACTGTCCCTGTCATCTGTGTCCATGGGCATGAAGAACAGGCCCCCACCGCTGAAGTATTCATTGACGTGAAGAAGCAGGTCTATTTGATGAAGGTTGGTGTAGCCCCTGAGTTGCCCTATCCTGCCTTACTACGGACCTGCCTACTCTGTATGACCTCATTCAAGACAGTAGGCAGAAGTTTTGTGGGGTAATTACACGCTCCAGTGCAAGGGTACACACAGTCACAACAGTCCCTGACACACTACCACCTGTTGAGACAGAAACACCTGACATTTCAGCACCCACTACAGTTGAGACAGCCTCTGAATTGCTACTTACAATCCTACCAGACAGCAAGTGGGGGAATATATGTTGCAGTCAGTAGAGGAGCCAGAGCAGGAACCTGAAGCTCCAGAGTTAGATGTAGATGTTTTCCCTAGTGACCTTGCCAGGCAGCAGTGTGACAATCCCACTCTTTCAGACTGTTTCCAAAAGGCACAGAAAAGCTCCACTGTTAGCCCCCTAAATGCATTTTTTTTGATTGACAATTACCTCCTTTACAGACAGAGTGACTGCGGCACGCAGCTAGTCCTCCCCAAGACATGCAGAGAGGAAGTGCTGAGAGTAGGCCACACAGTCACCTAGGCTTTATGAAAACCTTTATGAGGATTTCAAAGAGGTTCTTCTGGCCAGGCATGTATAGTCAGGTGAAGGAATATTGTAAAACTTGTCCAGAATGTCAGCTCACAGCAGGCAGATCTACAGTTCCAGTGCCCCTCATACCACTCCCAGTCATTAGCACCCCTTTTGAGTGGATTGGTGTGGATATAATCGGCCAAGTTGAGAGAAGCCAGACAGGAAATAAGTTTATTCTTGCAGTGCAAGTGTGGTGCATAGGAAATTGCCCACTTATTTAAATGTGTTATTTTTATATGTATAAACTTTGTTTTGAACATTAATAGAACCCCCCATTCAATTTCACATATTTGTTTTTGGGCTGTAAAAGGCACGAGATCACCTGGGGGTATATAAGGCATGAGCCTGCGCTGCATTCTTCAGTTGGCAGTTAATGTACAAACAGTAAAGCCACGGAAGATAAGCCGACTCACACTGTGTTTTAATTTGTTCTTTCTTGTGAGTAAATGTCATGTAAGCATGTATACAGTTTTTTGGTTTTTCTATTTAACGCCCTGTTATGTATTGTAGCGTGTAGTTTGTAGGTTATCAGTGGTATTTGCGCTAGCTTGGTGGGACAAGTTGGCACCAGCTTGCTGGTTACGATGATGGTTATCCTCTAATTACACCCATCAAAACGCCAAAGGGAGTCAGATGTAAGGTTTGCCTGACTCCACTGATATGTATGTGTAAGATTTAATGTTAGTGTTTTGTAGTTTATATTTTCTTTGTTTTACTAATTTTCTTCTAACAGTTAATAACATTTATTTTCAGTTCCAGTTTATTTTCAGTTTGTTTATAATGGTTATAGAATGTAGACAGTTCACAGACAATGTAGACAATGTAGCCAGAGCCTGAACAGCTGATTAGCAGCACTGTTGTTTACCGTTGCCAAGGCAACCAGGCAGCTCAGCTAAGTGTTGTTTGACTGAAGTTATGAGGGAATGAGATAATTGTTTTATACTGGAAATGATAAGAATTGTACATAATTGTATATAACAGACTGATATAGCTGCTAGCTGTAGACTTCAGCTAATGCAGCTGTAGAGTTGTCAAATATGAAAGAAGAGGTTTTTGGATGACACCCTCTCCAAGCTTCAAGAAAAGATTTAAATGTGCTCAAATATCCTCCAACAGGCAATGGACCAAAATATCCTCATAAAGTTTGAGGGTTGAGAAAGTTTTTTGGAGAGAGAATTCACTGGTGTTGACAGAAAGCTTGGACAGTGAGGGAAATCAGTGCAGCTCCTCCAGCAGCAGTCTACTCATACTGATGAGAATACTTCCAGTTAGTTGAAAATCATTATTTGGATTTTTTTGTTTGTTTGTTTGTTTTGTTTGTTTTTCTTTGTTTTTTTTTTTTATGACAGTCAGAGTCTGTTCTTTAAATCAGCACCACAGACAGCGACAACCAGCTAACTGACAGCTCACAGGCTGCAACACAGTGCAGACCTTCCAAACACAACAATGGAGTGAACCTACAGAGACCAATGTTGCCAACTTAGCGACTTTCTAGCTAGATTTGGTGACTTTTAAGACCCCTTTAGTGACTATTTTTCAAAAAAGCGACTATTGACATATCTAGCAACTTTTTGGACAGACCTTAACTCCTCTCCTTGAAGGGAGTTGCCAGTATTTCTCTGTGAATGAGAGCTAATGTGGCTCTCTGGATTGACTGTTCAGTGGGTGGGACAGAGCAGCAGCACATTTTGGTGGACCAATCATAAGCCAGACAGAGTCATGAATGAGCTGTTAATGTGTGTACCTAATGACCAATCACTGATCCTCATTGTTTTTATTCTAAATGATTTCACTTTACTAAGTTTGATTTTGTTTTATCAAAACAGACAGAGTTTACAATGGTGAATTTATTCCAGTGCATGTTTTTTTAATATTAAAGGTAGATTTAGAAGCACATTGAGGAGCTGCTTGAAAAAATAGCTAATGACATAGCTAGTTAGTTTATTTTAACTTAATATTCTTTAGATCTTTTAAAAATCTTGTATGTATGTGTATGTAACTCCGTCATGACATCATAGATATGCAAATTAGTACATGACGTCATCTAGCAACATCTAGTGACTTTTCCTGCAGGCTTTAGCTACTTCCCACTGAAAATTGTTGGCAACACTGACAGAGACTAGCATTATTGCTAATATGTCTTTCCAGAGGCCAAACAAAAGCATCAGTCAATTCATATCATGTACATGTTGTTTGTTAGTGACTTCCAGACAGTGGTAAGTGTGTAAGTGTCCCAAGGTGAGTAGCTTCAGTGAGTTTATGGATAACATTAAAGCTGGTCAAACAGAATGTTTTATGCTAAATACAAGCTTTACTATCAATCATTTATAAAGCTCTAAATGGTCTTAGTCCTACCTATTTATCAGATTTGCTTTTATCCTATGTACCCTCTAGAACCCTCAGGTCCTCTGATAGTAGCCTTTTAATTATTGCTAAAGTCAGAGCAAAAACCCAAGGTGAGACAGCCTTCCTGAAGACCTGAGGGCAGCAGAGAATTTTGATATTTTTCAAAGCAAACTTAAGACCTATCTTTTTAGCCTGGCTTTTAATTAAACTTAATTTATTTTAATTATTTAACTGTCTTTTATTTAGATGTTTGAGCCTGTTTAACTACTTGGTATAGCCTTTTTATTTTTTTTAATGTTTTTACTACCCCTGGTGTTCCCTCATTGCAAGTTCATGAGAGTTATGACAGCGTTTCCTCAGTTCCTGTTTTCATTAAGTTCTTTATTTATAACATAGTCATTTATTGTTTGTTCATGGGGGGAGCATTGTTTTTATTATGTAAAGCACTTTGTGTTGCATTTTGTATTTGTATGAAAAGTGCTATACAAATAAAATCTGATTGATAGATGATTGATGATTGATTGAATTAGAACTCCTCCTTTAACCATCTTAGCCTGGTCATTGAGCCTCCATCTTGAAGCCACATACAACGCTTGTTGATTGCTGCTTACTATTACTTATTAATGTTGTTGCACGTCAGAAACGACACTAGCTAGAGTCTATTTGGTAGGTGTTGAAGCATAGTCTGAGAAATACTGAGGGTTTGTTGCAAATAAAAGCATAATAGGGCAAAAAGTGTTTTACAGGAATAACGTCATAACATTTCTACCGTACATTCACTTTTATGATGCAAACTGAAAGCAAAATTTGACATGATTATAATTGCTGTGAGTAAATGTAGCCTAATATTGTGGGGAAAGCCTGAATCTTTTTCATTATTTTAGCTATAAAGCAAAAATATTTTTTTATGCATTAATTTTTGTTACACATTTTCTGTCTCATATCTGCCAATATTTCATTAATATTTAAAGTCATTAACCCTCATTGAACCCGATTTTTGTCAACTTTATCACAACTGTTCTTGATTAGGCTATATAAAATAAAAATCTTGATCACTACCCTTCACGTGGGAATATCATTTTGTCCTTGCAAGGTTTTTTTTTTTGTTGTTGTTGTTTTTTTTTTTTGTTTTGTCTTTTTTCCTGAGACATGCTGGCATGCCAAATATTGATGGGATATGTGATTTCTCACCATATACTCCATGTTTGCAGCAGGTGGGAAGACGTTGGCTCTGACTTGGTTATGATAATCCAGGATGGCCACCATGTCGCTCTGACTGATGAACCGTTTCCTCCGCGCTCTGTGGACACCGGGCGACGAGCTGGTTTCAAGTTCAGGAGTTACAGTGGAGTCAGATAGTTGTAGCTGTCGTGGAGACTCCGTGGAGTTTATTACCCGTCCGTTAACTCCACACAGCAGGACTGCGCAGGACAGAAAATAAATGTCTCTCATTTTTACACCTTTGAAATATCCGTCAAACATACAGAAGAATGTTTTTTGTTTGTTTGTTTTTTTGGTCTTGCTGTCAGCGTCCTGTTTGTCTCCTGCTTGCTCCAGCAGCTGCAGTGAGGCTGTTCAGATGCTCTTCATCTTCATCCAACAGCTCTCATCCTGGTGAGCAGTCCTGAGGTGACTGAGTTCAGCCTGCCCCCGCTGTCTTTCAAAATAAAATAAGCTCCACTGAACATGTATTTCAGGAAGTCTGTTGTAGAAAAACTAATTCCCTTCAGTTCATAAACACTTCCTCAACATGGAAGTGTCATAACTACAATGAACTACAAAAACGAAGAATACACTTTTTATATGATAGAAAAATACAATAACACTGAACACATAATAAAATATAAAGTAATGAAATATAGTAATATTTAAATACTATATAAAAATAGAAATTTGAGGTCATCTTCATGGTCCTTTGCCATTAACAGAACTGTATTTCTTTATCATAAAGGTAAAGGGAGAGTTAAGAGGAGGACTATAGATTCCTGTGGAAGACAGGTTATAGATGTCTTCAAAAATCTTGTTTTTTTTTCAGTTGATAAATATGTAACCATTGTTATAATTATGTATAGTGGCAACAGAAAAGCATTTATATCAATAGATAACATGAGCAAACATTGGTTAAAAGCAAGATTTTTGTCAAAGCAACTTTTACCCAACTTTTCCACCGATCAAACTATGTTACTAACTTGTCTGACTTATAGGAGGTTACCCATTTACAATAGCATTAATTAACTCTTTACAGCTTCTTCCTGCAATTCACAGGTTTGGGACACAATCAAACAACACACAATGAGGGGTTACAACCAGAATGATAGCTCAATTTTCCCCTTAAAGGGAACATATCATGCACATTTAATAGGATTTCACCAGTTTTTCGTATTCTATACTCGAAATGTCAACTTCTCAAATACATCTGTAAATGTTTAAGTCAGAATCCGATCCAAAATATGAGAGTGGACAACACAAACAACACATTGAAAAACCTTAGCAACAACCTTAGCAACCAAGGCTGCAGAACGGACTGCCATTTATGGGTATGAATGATGAGCTGATGACAGCTTGTCAGCAAAGTAGAAAAAAAATGTCGCAAACAAAGCGTTCAGAGCAGGTTGAAGCCCTGACTTTTGACTTGTAGGGAGCATTTCTACATACATTAACCTTAAGTTTTGGAACTGTGACCATATTTATCATCTGACATCATAACAAGATATAAATAACAGAAAATCACAAAAAGCATAATATGTCCCCTTTAATAACAAAAGTTGTGCATTATGGGATTGTTGGCAGAAAGTGGTTATGCCATGGACAATATTTGGACAGTCTTTTTTGTTCCACTGTGGGAATTTTTGGGGGCACTATATAGAATTTAAAATTTATGCTAAGTAGCTTCTCATATAAAACAGCAGACAGTAAATATAGTGCACTACAGTAAATATGATTGATATGAGTGACTTCAGACAACAAGTTAAATTAATGATACATTAATGTTTCATGCATAGTCCTCACTGAAACAATGTGTGGAACACTGGTGTTGAGGAGGCAGTGACGTAATCCAGGTAGACCTTAGTGCCCTGTATATGCAGAGGATTAAACAATCTGCTGTTCTTATGTCATTGTTTCAAAAAGTACAAATATTCTGATCAAAATTAAACTTCTTCACCTTTGGAGGTACAGGGTGTCAAATATAATGAAGTTGTTTAACATATTAACTGTTGATTCAAGACATCCGTTTTCATATCAATAGCACAGCTGTAAAGTAAAACACTGATATGGTCCTTTAAATCCCTTTTGCCCTTTTTTAGTTTGGAGCAAGATACCAAAGGCCTTAAACATGATGTAGTGTGTATATTTATAAATTTAAAAAAGCACTCTACAGCCAAACCTTGAGTAGAGAGCAGGGAGGATCCAGAGCTGCTCCAACTCTGCAACCCTCCCAAACATTTTCACAGTGTCAACTCCCCCCTGAGTCACACTCTTTTGATAGTAAGCAACACTCCAATTCTCATCCTTACTGACCCATACATTTTCATAATGTGTAAATTACTAAGCATCAGGCTAGAGCAATCCACTATATGATGCTTCCTTCTACCCTGTCACAATCAGGCAAATATAGAGGCTTAAATATATGACATCTTAATGTTTGTAGACTCACTCCTAAACCACATGAAATTAAGCTGCTTCTGAGAGACTCAAAAGCACATATATTGGCTATTTCTGAATCATAGTTAACCTCCAGTATCCCAGATAGTTTTCTTTATATTGAGAATTATCACCTCTATCATAAATATTGCACAGATAAGCCTGGCGGTAGAGTTGCCATATATGTGTCCCAAAGTCTGTCCCAGACTTTGTGAAACTGAAACCTTGTCTGAGTCCCTATTACTAGTTGTAAACTTTACAAATCAACATGCAATCACAGTTATTGTCACTTACAAACCTCCACATGTGAATTCAGTGCTACTGTATATTTCTCACAGCTTAGTCATGTTAGTAAATCTGTACAAACTAAGGAATTTATTACACTGGGTGACTTGAATTGTGACCGGAACAAGTCCTTCAGACCTTTAAAAGTCTGTGCCACAAAACTGGGTATTTATCAATTAATGACAGACCCAACTAGAAAAATAAATACAAGATGCTCAGTTTTGGGTCTTATATTCACAAATCAATCTACAAAATACGGATTGTGTGGTGTCATCCATACAGCATTATCTGACCATTCTCTTGCATTTGCTATCAGGAAAATAATAAAGACCCCTAAAAGATACAACTTACAAGAAACTCGAAAAATTCAGAAATCTAAATTGCATGAATTTCATACGGTGAATTGACTTGAGTCATGAATTATCACTAGATAACCCAGAGCAGATACTGGGTAATGTCAATCATAAAATTGAGTCAATATACAACAGCTATATTAAGGAGCACAGATTTCAATCTCGCCAGACTATGCTGCCACTGATAAACACTGAGAATAAAATTGCTAAAACTGAAATCACTCTCATTTAAAAAATATCAGTCCTTAAGATCCACAATAATAGAGAAAACTTCAAGTGTTACACTAAATGTGTGGCAACTCTGCGAAAGGCGAAAGGCATTATTGTAACCAAATACTTCAATCTACTTCAAATTTTGGCAAGTTTATGGTAAGTGTTAAGAACTATTACTGGGGGAAAAACAGATGAGAGAAACTCTGACATCCAAATTTCTCACTATAATGTTTTTGTTAGTGAAGTTGAGAAAATAGCATTTATTTTTAATGATTATTTTATTTCTTCAGTTAAAGATTTGGCTAATGCCTTTCATACTAGTATAATTTCTCCTGTTCCCATATCCTACTTCATCTGTTCGCTTTCACTGAGCTTATGCAAAATGAGGTAATAACAATTTTGAATTCACGTAATAATTCTCATTCTACAGATATTTATGGACTTAATATGCAGTTTATCAAGACAAATGCAGATAGTTTCCTCTTTTTCTTCATTTTATCAATCTCTGGATTAGGTTATCAGCTTTTCCATTTTATTGGAAATTTTCTCGAACTGTTCCAGTTTTCAAATCTGATGATCAAACCATAGTTTCAAATTACAGACCAATCTCCATTTTACCAGTTATGTCAAGATATTCAAAAAAGCCCTCACAAATCAAGTGACAGAATATCTTCAAACAAATAATTTCTCAGTGAGTTCCAGTGTGGTTTCCATTCTAACCAATCAACCACATCAGCTTTATTATTTTTTACTGAGCAGATCCGCACTTCCCTTAACCAGGGTGATGTCACTGGAGCAATATTTATTGACCTGCACAAAGCATTCAACACTGTAAACCATCAAATTTACTCAGTAAATTAAACTTTTTTAAATTTTTCTCCTTTTGTTTTGAAAATTTTCTCTTCCTATTTATCAGACAGAGCTCAGGTAGTTGAAATTGGCCAAGTAATTTCTTCCCCTCTATCTGTGATATTGGGGTACCTCAGGGTAGTATTCTTGATCCATTACTCTTGGTCCTGTACATTAATGACTTGTCTACTGTCTGTGAATGACCCAAACACTGATATAATAAACACTAAACTCTCTTCTGATTTTAATTCCTTGTAATTCCTTGTAACTGGTTTCAGAAACAACACTTGATTATTAATGTAAAAAAAAAAACAACTGAAAGTATGTATTTCCATTCCCCGAGGAAACCTTTGTCTCATCCAAGCGGCAACCTCCAGGGCTAACAAATGAAGCCGGTGCTGAAGTGCCAAAAACTGCAGTTCCTCCAATGGCTACTTGAGGCCATTGGAGACAACCAGACTTCATTCGGCCACCTCAGCTCCACCTCTTTGCCCTTTTTGGATTAGTGGGAGTTAGGCAGCTGGGAGTTAGGCAGAGTCAAGTCAAGATGGCGACAGCCAGAGCCACCCACTTTGAGCTTCAAAATCACTCTTCAGAAACCAATGGGTGACGTCACAGTAGCTACGTCCATATTTTCTTTTTACAGTTTATGGTCTCATCTCATAGCTCTGGCCAACCAGCGAATTATTACAGTGCAGAATTTTAAATACCATAGTGTTTATCTTGACACCCACCTCACATTTGAATAGCATATCCAGAGACTCTTCAATAGAGTTTATAAAATTTATCTTAAATTTTCTCCTTTGGACACATCAATGTGAAGTATTTTTGCAATCTAAATTGTTAATTTTTTATAATTGTACAGTACTTAGTGGTATTACTTTGTAATATCAACTATACTATCACCTCCTCCCTTCTTTACTTTGTTCTATTTTGCCAAGACACCATAAGACTTGGAAGAATAACTAGAGCTATTACAAATGAACTGAACCCTATACCCATTTTTACTAACAATTATGGTTTAAGATATTTTTTCTGTACATACATCTGAAATTATAGATCCTTTTTACAATTTAAACATTTACACAAATATTTCCTTCTTCTGAATCAAAATTGTAAACACTAACATCTCAATAGTTGACCTTATTGTTCTCTCTGAATTCTATCAACTTGTTTATATACATGTCAAATTTGTTTACACTTGTTGTTCTGCATTTAATGTTGTATTCTTTTATTGAGAATCCGTTCTTAAAAATAAGTATGTTTTAGCCAATATATGAAGAATATTCTTTGTCTAACTTGTTCACTTTTATTATCTGCTTGTACTGTTTAATATTTTTATTGTAATTGTCCTCACTGTGGCACAGCAGGAAAGCTGCTGGAAAACGATTTCTAAACTGAGTCAGGCCCACAGCTGGTAAAGTTTTACATTGCTCTGCTGTTTTTTCCTGCTAAAAGAAAAGAAAAAAAAAAGAAAAGAGATTGCACCTGTTTATGGTGTGGCCTCATCCAGTCAGGTTTCCCCTTCAGGCTTGTGTTTCTGCCAAGAGGGAAAAAAACTAAGTAAAGAGGTTTTTTTTGGCAAGTTAGAGCAGAAATTAAAAGCTGAGGACCATTTGTTAGCCCTTGTTGAGCTAGCAGTGTATGTCCTGTCCTTGATGTGTGATCAAATTTTCCACCGAGTTTTGAATGAGATATAAGGTGTGCAATGTATTCTGGCAGAGGGTTGGGATCTGTAGTCTTTCTCCTGTGACATGAACACATCTGTGGAGGCAGGGGTGAGATGATTGTGTTGCATGTGGTTGACTCTGTATGCTGTTGTGTTGTGGTTGTTCCTGGATGACGCTCAGGAACATGTAGCAGGTCCCACAGCTGTGTAGCTGGAGAGAGTTGGAGTCTCATGGAGCCACAACAACACAATATTATTTACTACAGATAAAAGCAGTCATTTGATTGTTTCATGATTTTGGTTTAACACTGTATACAAATCACTGCACCTGAAGGAATCACTGTACATGAATACCAAAATCCATTTGTATCTTAATTTATATAAGACACAGAAAATGTACTGATTTTCATAAAAATACATGGGCCACATTGTAATAACTCCATAGTGACAGGCAGGTGGAGGTATGTCATGCTCAGGTGAAGCAGCAACCAAATGTTAACCAGGCGTAATGATGTCTTATTTGGGTAAAATCCCCCAGCTGTTTTTTTCAATGTGAACCATTAACAAGAGTTCAGTGTCAATGATGAGCCTGCAGAGAGGAGTTCCCAGCTAGTGTGAAGATAAGGTGAAACACACAGTATCTGGCCTAAATGTGTTCTGCCATGACATATCTTACAGTTTTGAATGATTGTGTGCTGTGTGTGCTGTGTGTTTTGGGAGGTTTTTCACAAATGTCATTTTTGAAAACATAATGTTTTATAAATATATATATGTATATGTATATGTATGTATATATATATATATATATATATATATATATATATATATATATATATATAATATAAATCTTAAAAGAGTACTCCACTGATGTAACATTGTGGGACTCATGACGGACATTGACTTTATGATTCCACAAATTCTTACTTGTCAAAACCTGCGGCCTACATTACCCTCAATGCAAATAACCCAATTCACTAAACTGTACAGATTGGAGTGTGTTATGCTAGGAGCAGCCCATGAAGCTTGGCACTGCTAGCCTCCAGCCTCCAGTGGTCCATATAAACATTTGGTGCTCATTCTGCATACAAATGCTGAGCTCTGCATCCGTGCTGCTATACCACTGCCTGCTCTCCACCTCTCCAACCTCCTCAGGTGTTTGCATTTAGTTATATACAAGTTTTGAATGTTTCTTTTAATATTTGTTCATGTTCATCATATGTTGTCTATCTCAAGCTCTGATTAGCAAATGTTAGCATATATACCTAGGACGAAAGTGGGAGAACCACAAAACGGAACCAGCTGAAGTCGTCATATCAAGCCTCCAGCAGAATAATTGTACAATCAGTGACATTTTCAACAATGAATACAGTAAGGAACTCACTAATGAACACTTACAACAGTATCTCCACCTGGGCATCACAATCAAAAAACTCTGGACAGAAAACCAATGCATTTCCACATTCACTGTAGGTACTGGAGAAATACAACTTACTGAGCTTTGAGAATTTTAGATTATTCTCAAATTTGTGCCCAGTTTATAAAATTTAAAATGGTTTGGCCTCTCCTCCACTATGTGACTTTGTGTATACTCGCTCAGAAAGTTCTATTAGATCCTCCAGAATATCCTCTATACAAGATTGTACCGTACCATTTTATCACACTGCATTGGGGCAGTCAGCTTTCTCTGTGAAAGCCACAACTCAGTGGAATGTCCTACCTGATGATATGAAGAGCTGCAGTTCCATCAGTATGTTCAAAACCAAATCAAAAAATCTGCTAAAAACTATTCAGCTCTGTAACCACTGAATCTAAATTTCATCTCATGGTCTTCTCATGGACGCAAATAATCTTGCTTTTAATTTGAAAAGCTTACATTAGTCATTTCTAGTTGACATTGTGAGTGTATATGATATGCTATTATGTGTAGCTTTGTATTTTGTATTACATATCTTGTGTGTTTTTTGCTTTGCACTGTTTGTTATTGTGCTGTTATATGTTTTAATTGTGACCTGCTTAGGGGACTGCAGGTGAAAATTAGCTATGAGCTAACTCTGGTGAAGTACATCAAATGGTAACATTTATGTTTAACATGGTCCCAATGAATCAATACAACAAGGTTGCCCAGGTTTAAGGTCTAGGTTACACAGTGAAGGAGTCACTTCACCCATTAATACAGACATGTCGTCCATGTACAGAGTCCTGGAGTTTTTGGAACTTAAATATCATCATGTAACGCATCCTTACTGGATATGTGGTGTGTTGGAAATTTGTTTGTGTACCCTTATTGTAGACTCCTGTAGATCATGTTTCTCAATATCAACAATCTCATGTGCAAACCAACAATGAATTGATCTACATTGTGTTTGTATCCAAACCCCGATATATCTTATTCCTCTGTGTTTTTTTCAAGATTTACATCTTCAGTTGGAACCACTGGGTTTGGGACTTAAAGCCACAGACAGAGTAGGGAAGTAAGAAAGTATTGAGAAACAGACTAACACATTATTGGCTTTGGTCTTTCGTGAGATTCACTTACTTTAAGAAAAAAATAGAACAAGAGGTAAACTTTCTGACCCCATAACATTTTCCAAAAGTTGGATTTGTTTTTTTGGAAATAAGTAGCTCTGTGTGACAACAATCATAGATCTGTTATAGTAAAATGACATAAACTGGAAGAAGAAGATGAAATAATGAATAAATTACAAATCTTGATGCCAAACTAGTCAAAACTGGAAAAGAAACCACATGCTTAATCATCACTCCACCCTTTGTTGTACTTCCAGAGTCTGACACCATTTTCTGTATCAACATTGAACACAGAGACAGTAGGCTATAAAAATACATGAGAAACTGACTCAACTTAGTGAAAAAGATTTTTCTTTTTAAATATTTAAAAATATTTAAAAGATTTTAAGTTGTAGTGACCATGCACTAACTGCAGGTGTTTCCCATCACAATGTGCACACATGGATACCATGGAAATATCATTTAGCCTTGCAAAATCTTGTTCATCAATCAAACAATGCAACGTTTTGCAGCCCTGACAATGATCTAAGTTCAGTAATTCTGCCCCACAGTATAATTTAACAGAAATGTGGACTTGAGTCGAGTGGTGATTTCACACTCTTTCTTGAACCCAGAATGCTGCACACAACTACACTTCGCTGTCACACCGTTCAGATCAATCAATCAATCATAACACGAAGCACGCACACTAAACGTAAACACAGAACTACCAATCAGTTTTGTTGATCAACAAATCCAATCAAATTTTAGGTTTCATTGGAAGTTTTATTGGAATTGTTTGATAGTTTTAATGTTGACACGATAGAGAAAGGCAGTGTTACCCTGTGCTATTCAACTCAAATGAAAAGCAGTCAGAAAAACAAAACAATATGGAGCCACCGATCACTTTTATTTCTGAGCACTGAGACTGTGGTTTGATAGAAATAGACTACAGCCATCCATGACATGTAAAATAATAGCCCTCCATAGCTTTAGCATTGCTTTCCATCATTGGATTCATGATGGACATTTTTACACAAAAAAATGAATTAAATTGATGCTGCAGAACCTGAGAAATTGTCCATTTTCCATGCTTCCTTGTCAAACCTGGCGCCTACGTTACCTACAACTCAACCTCTTACAGTTTAGTCGGAGATGTGTGTATTATGCTAGTAGCAGCTAATGCAGCCTGGAGATGCTGCCTCCAGCAGAGATGAGGAGTTACAGTCTGATAAACTCACTGCTTTCTAACTCCACACCCCCAGATTTTTTTATTTTTCAGACTTGTACTCTTCAGTCCCAACCCATGCTGATTCAAGTGACATCACTTAAGACAATTTATCACAATTCACATGGCTCCTCTGGAGACACAAAAGGCTTTATACTACTTTTTACACAAATAACACCTGGAAACACACGCTGATGTTGAAAATCAATGGAATTCTCCTCCCACAGGTGGGCCTCAGAGCGTCATTTTGTGGGCCACGGAGGCAGTGGTACTACCAAATGGTTAAAATTATTTTTTTCTAATAATTTACAAAGTTTACAAAGCTAGTCATTTTTATATCTAAATAAATAAAAACATCAAATTAAAATGCATAATTCAAACAACCAGTTACATTTTAATATCACAATGCCAATCACGACACATCATTAGGTAGAGGCAAACTTGTTTTGCCACTGTTAGCCAGCTAGCTTTCTCTGTGGATTCTGCTTCAGAAGACATGGCTGTATCCACTGTGTTGGAAAATGAACCGATAGAACTATCAGCAAACAGCAGCCTGACCTTACTTCATTCTTGATACTGGCTGCCAATTGTGACACAAAGTGTCACAATGGAAAATCAAAGGCAAGGAACAAACTGAAAGCAACTTGGATGCTACTCTGCATGTCAGCTTCTCACCCATCCCACCATGACTTGATCTAATTTTTCCCAGAAGCAAGCCCAGGTGTCTCACAGAGGACCAAAAAGAGGGACTTCTGCGGTGGAGGGAAGTTTCTCCAGGAGTTGCTGCCACAGAGAACCAAAAAGAGGCCCTTCTGGAGGAGAGGGAGGCCTTTCCTCTGTGGCAGCAACTGGAGAAACCTCCCTCCCCCCAGAAGTCCCTCTTTTTGGTCCTCTGTGGCAGAAGCCTCCCTCTCCTCCAGAAGTTCCTTTTTTTTGGTCGTCTGTGGCAGAAACCTCCGAAGAAGCCTCCCTCTCCTCCAGAGGTGCCTCTTTTTGGTCCTCTGTAGCAGAAACCTTTGAAGAAGCCTCCCTCCCCACCAGAGGGACTTCTGGGGTGGAGGAAAGTTTCTGCAGGAGTTGCTGCCAGAGAACCAAAAAGAGGCCCTTCTGGAGGAGATGGAGGCTTCTGCCACAGAAGACCAAAAAAAGGTACTTCTGGGGGGGAGGGAGGCTTCTTCAAAGGTTTCTGCTACAGAAGACTAAAAAAATGGACTTCTAGGGGGGAGGGAAGTTTCTCCAGGAGTTGCTGCCACAGAGGACCAAAAAGAGGCCCTTCTAAGAGAGGGAGGCTTCTGCCACAAAAGACCAAAAAGAGGGACCTTTGGGGGTGGAGGGAAGTTTCTGCAGGAGTTGCTGCCACAGAGAACCAAAAAGAGGCCCTTCTGGAAAAGAGGGAGGCCTCTGCCACAGAGAACCAAAAAGAGGCCCTTCTGGAGAAGAGGGAGGCCTCTGCCACAGAAGACCAAAAAGAGGTACTTCTAAAGGGGAAGGGAGGCTTCTTCAAAGGTTTCTGCTACAGAAGACAAAAAAAGGGACTTCTGGGGTGGAGGGAAGTTTCTGCAGGAGTTGCTGCCACAGAGAACCAAAAAGAGGCCCTTCTGGAGAAGAGGGAGGCCTCTGCCACAGAAGACCAAAAAGAGGTACTTCTAAAGGGGAAGGGAGGCTTCTTCAAAGGTTTCTGCTACAGAAGACTAAAAAAAGGGACTTCTGGGGGGGAGGGAGGCTTCTTCTGAGGTTTCTGCCACAGACAACCAAAAAGGGGGACTTCTGGTGGGGAGGCAGGCTTTTTCAATGATTTCTGCTACAGAAGACCAAAAAAAGGGACTTCTGGGGGGAGGGAGGTTTCTCCAGGACTTGCTGCCACAGAGGACCAAAGGCACTTCTGGAGGAGAGGGAGGCATCTGCCACAGAGGTTCTCTGTGGCAGCGAATGGAGAAACCTCCCTCCCCCCAGAAGTCCCTCTTTTTGGTCCTCTGTGGCAGAAGCCTCCCTCTCCTCCAGAAGTGCCTTTTTTTGGTCTTCTGTAGCAGAAACCTTTGAAGAAGCCTCCCTCCCCACCAGAAGTCCCTCTTTGTGGTCGTCTGTGGCAGAAACCTCCGAGGAAGCCTCCCTCTCCTCCAGAGGGACTTCTGGGGTGGAGGGAAGTTTCTGCAGGAGTTGCTGCCAGAGAACCAAAAAGAGGCCCTTCTGGAGGAGAGGGAGGCCTCTGCCACAGAAGACCAAAAAGAGGTACTTCTCGGGGGGAGGGAGGCTTCTTCAAAGGCTTCTGCTGCAGACTAAAAAAAGGGGACTTCTAGGGGGGAGGGAAGTTTCTCCAGGAGTTGCTGCCACAGAGGACCAAAAAGAGGCCCTTCTGGAGGAGAGGGAGGCCTCTGCCACAGAAGACCAAAAAGAGGTACTTCTGGAGGGAGGGAGGTTTCTTCAAAGGTTTCTGCTACAGAAGACCAAAATAAGGGACTTCTGGGGGGAGGGAGGTTTCTGCAGGAGTTGCTGCCACAGAGGACCAAAAACAGGCACTTCTGGAGGAGAGGGAGGCTTCTGCCACAGAGGACCAAAAAGAGGGACTTCTGGGGTGGAGGGAAGTTTCTCCAGGATTTGCTGCCACAGAGAACCAAAAAGAGGCCCTTCTGGAGGAGAGGAAGGCCTCTCCTGTGGCAGCAACTGGAGAAACCTCCTTCCCCCCAGAAGTCCCTCTTTTTGGTTGTCTGGCAGAAACCTCCGAAGACGCCTCCCTCTCCTCCAGAGGTGCCTCTTTTTGGTCCTCTGTGGCAGCAACTCCTGGAGAACCTTCCCTCCCCCCCAGAAGTCCCTTTTTTTAGTCTTCTGTAGCAGAAACCTTTGAGAAGCCTCCCTCCCCCCCCAGAAGTACCTTTTTTTGGTCTTCTGTAGCAGAAACCTTTGAAGAAGCCTCCCTCCCCTCCAGAAGTCCCTTTTTTTGGTCTTCTGTAGCAGAAACCTTTGAAGAAGCCTCCCTCCCCACCAGAAGTCCCTCTTTTTGGTTGTCTGGCAGAAACCTCTGAAGACGCCTCCCTCTCCTCCAGAAGTCCCTCTTTTTGGTCCTCTGTGGCAGCAACTCCTGGAGAACCTTCCCTCCCCCCCAGAAGTCCCTTTTTTTAGTCTTCTGTAGCAGAAACCTTTGAGAAGCCTCCCTCCCCCCCAGAAGTACCTTTTTTTGGTCTTCTGTAGCAGAAACCTTTGAAGAAGCCTCCCTCCCCACCAGAAGTCCCTTTTTTTGGTTGTCTGTGGTAGAAACCTCCGAAGAAGCCTCCCTCCCCCCCAGAAGTCCCTCTTTTTGGTCCTCTGTGGCAGCATCTCCTGGAGAAACCTCCCTCCCACCCCAGAAGTCCCTTTTTTTGGTCTTCCGTGGCAGAAATCTACGAAAAAGCCTCCCTCTCCTCCAGAAGTGCCTCTTTTTGGTCCTCTGTGGCAGCAACTCCTGGAGAAGCCTCTCTCCCCCCCAGAAGTCCTGCTTTTTGGTCTGCCGTGGCACAGAGACATTGCTATTATTTACTCTTCAGAGGGACAATGGAAGCAGCATGACATTGTCCTCCAAATGCCATGGAAGAAGGCACACACTTTCTTCTTCTTCTTCATCTTTCTCTGAACTCCGAAGTCCTCCAACTCCTCCTGCAGGACTTCTAGCTTTGGCTCCATGTATACAATCACGTTGGTCTCCAGTCTTCAGGATGAGGATGTCCTCACAGTGGCTGTCACTTCGTCTGGAGATGTCTGGAGAAGCCTCCCTCTCCTCCAGAAATCCCACTTTTTGGTCCAGCTCTGGCTCCATGTGAACGATCATGTTGGCCTCCAATCTTAACATGGATGTCCTCACAGTGGTTGTCTCATCCAGTGAGACCTCTGGAGAATCTTCCTTCTCCTCCAGAAGTCCCTCTTGTGACCCTTCCGACGTGCTGAGCTGAGGCTGAGGTCTGCATGCGGCAGTCTGCACTCTATTGTCCATATCCTGGATTGCAAAGATGACATTCTCTCTTGCAGAGAACAAGCTGTCATCATAGTCCATTATGAGAAAGGTCTTGGAGTGATGGTCAAAATCCTTTAAGATGGATTTGACCATGAATCTTGGTGCTAAAGTGCAGACCCTGAGTAAAGGAGCTGCAGAGAGAGGTCCGTACTGAGGCAGAAAGGGAGCTGCTGAGTCACTCAGCAGTCTCCCAACCTCAATGATGGCTGCTTCAATTTGGTCTGCAGACTCTGGTTCCTCCAGAAGGAACTTCAGAGTGGTGTTTATCACCTCCTGGATGACTGCTCTGAGAGAGTTCTCCTGGCTTCGCATCCCCTGAAGACACGGGAGGAATGTGAGATCCACCAAAATATTTCAGCAGCTTGCTGAACAGTGATGGTGGATATGTTCACACAGCCTCCTCTGCTTTTGGTCGGAAGACTGTAACAAACATCTGAAGGCCCTCCAGTGTGACCTTCCTGTTCAGCAGCTGTGAAAGCTGCCTCTCCTCGTCCAGCTCTTCTTGGACCTCCTGCTTCATTTGACTGAGACAGAATCTCCTTGCTGTTGTCCAGGCCTGTCAACAACATTCAGTTAGTTTCAACAATAAGATAATAAAGGTTTATAGTAGACTTGTGTTACACACAGGTTTACATATCAAACTACAGTCTGAAGATTCACTATATTTACTCACCAGTTCAGCCATGAGATGTTTTGTCTCGAGTCTGCCATCATCATTCATCATCATCATTTCCTGAAACCTGTAAAAATAAAAAAATATTGTTATTTTCTACAACTGTTACATGTTCGTAAAAAAGGCTGTAATATAACATGTCAGTTTTCTATCAGTATATGATGCAAATAAACAGTCAGTTTGACTTCATCACAAGTCATCATCTGTCTGACAGTTAAATGATCGGGGACTTGATCCTGCTGCTTCAGGAGCACAAACTGCCTGAGCATCATCTTCTGCAAGACAGATTCAGCAAACAATTAGCTCACAGCAACACCATATTATACTCAAATGTAACATTAAATTGAACAGTGTACCTTTACATTTGACAGTGACTTACTTCTGCTTGGTAGCAGCATTGCTCTTCTTCAGAGAAAGAGGATGGTCTCATTTGTTGGACTTGTTTAAAGACAGTGTTGGCGTCCATTTTGAGAGATGTCAGTCTTCAACAGAGAGAAAAAAACAATCAATCAGTAAAGTAAACAATCAGTAAACAGGTTTGTCGAACACAATGAACAAATATGTCGGTTCAGAGGGTTTGGACAGCTGAGCAATCAGATACCAAATGATTGAGAATGTGCAAGAGTTCTTCAAGTTAAGAACATTCAGAATGTAGATGTGTGTGATGTCATCAACATTCTTGACACATTAAAGGATGGAACTGCTGATATGCAAATGAGGGAACCGAACCCAGGTCTGAGCTTAACTCCGCCCACTGCATAATTTTGAAAAATGCTAAAAAGTGGTCAAGAAGCAACATGCCAAATCAAAATGAATGCTATGTTTTTCTACATTTTCTTTACCTCAATATGCAAATAATGAGTTCAAAACGTATATTGTAGCACCATGCCCTTCACCACAAGATACTATATTCACCAGCATTCACATACCACAGTATTAAGTAATAATTTTAGACTTTTTAGTGTCTGTTAAAAAACACTTTTCACAAAAATATAAAGACTTATGAGTTTATTTCTGGGTATCGCTTACTGTTTGTAATTGGTTGATAAACTTTTGAAGGTGTGGATGATGCCCTTAACCAGCCAGAACCCTTCAATGCTAAATTGGATTGCAACCAAATTTGGGAATGTTGTACATAAAGCTACACTGCACCAGTGTGTAACATTTGATTTAATTCTACCCACAGTAATTATAACATGTTATTTCTTCAATTCTGTTGTCTTTAATAAAATGATACTTGGTACAAAAGTTCTCCATGAGAATCTGCACAACATATTGAATCATGGCACCAATAGCCCCACCCTGTGGTCATGAGTAAAACACCAACATATTACTTATTCACTGCCATATCTCTTAAATGTAATATTCCATGGTAACCAAATTCTGCAAAGTTCTACAGATGGGGATGCTGAACAAGTGCATTGTATTTGCAGCAATATTTTGCAAGTTATTTCAGCTCTTCCCAGATTAAAAATGATTTACAGAATTTAAAAAAATCAGAAAACCATGTAAGCCACCCTCTGTGTGACATAGAATAAATAGGAACATTAGAGCACGTATATTATTGATTTGATTTATTGACTGGGACAGTGTGCAGTTTTAAACATTGAAGATGCACTACACTGGAGTTTGCTTGAAGGTAATTTGCATCCATAGTCCCCCACAATCAAAACATACAACAGCACAACAACAAACAGTACAAACAGTGCAAAAAAAACAAAAAAACAAACAAAAAAACCCAAAACAAAACAAACACACAGAACACACCATACAAAACACAAAAAACAAAGCTACACACAACAGCACATCACATACACCCACAATGTCAATTAGAAATAATAATGTGGTGATGTTAGTCCCCATAGGATCCATTTCATTGTAGTAAGACCATTTTTTTAAACTTGACCTCACTGTATAAAACAACCTATTGTGACCTCTAGGATAATCACAGCCTCATGAAACTTTACAAAAGCAAACTAGAGACTGAGGGCATTCAGAGGATGTATGGCTTTCCTAGGTTGACAATAAGGGGGTTTCTGAGCAATTTCCAGAACAGTGCTCACCATCCAATTGCTGAAAAATGCAATTCTTACAGAAATGTCCAAATGTCAAAAGTTTTTGATACCAAATCACAGCATGAATTTTTCTGTGGTGTTCCTCAAGGTCTTGGTGTTTTAATGTGGTATTTTGGAGGGATTTTGACCACTTCTGTCAATTCTCGAGTGTTCAAAAATGGTTACATTTTGCACCAAATCTGTGTAACAAATAGTATCAACCCAAAAATTGCTGCAACAACTTATGAGACATAATTAAGCATCGGAATGGCCATCATATACTTCCATCATAATGTTCTAAACCCTTATACACTCTAAACTTTCAAAATTTGAATAGGCACCTAACCAAAACACAATGTTCATTACAAATTTATTACTAGGAAAACTTGACACACAGTGCTGAACTGCATCTCAAATTTTAAAATTCTATGTGGTATATACTGTTGATCAGCTGTCTCCCCATAAACATCCCCTGTTCCCCCCAAAAATGGGTCTATGGTAGGGGAACAGGAGTGGAAGAGGTTAAAATGGCCACCCCTCTGGAGTTGAAATGGACAGAGAAGATTTGATTAAATTGTGGTGTTCTTAATTTATTTCTTAATTTATGATCAGTCAGATTCAGATGTATGAGTTTCTTGTAAAAGGCATATATCTCCTTGTAATTTGTTTATGTGGTTGAGTACCTTAAGGCTTTTTTGCCTGTATTTTTATGTGTAGATGGGTAAGCAAGTGTTCTTCCATAAGTGAAGAACATGTAGAGCATTTTCATAAATCATACAAGTCAGCATCATCATCAGGGTGAGGGGGCAGCTAGAAAAGCCAGGGGGTTATTTTATTGTCACGGAAGAGTTTGTCATCAATGTATAACTTATCGACTGAAATAACTGCTTTTTTCCTTCTTGCATGTTCTGTTTTCTGATTGGGAGTAGTATTTTGTCTGTCCAGGATTTCTTGGGGGAACTGGTCCTTAAGTCCATAGTCTGTGCCTTTCAGTTGTCTGCTGTGACATTGTACCTGTTGTTTTGTTTGAAATGTTCAAATTTTGCCACTGTTTGCAGGGTTTTTCGCTCTTATGTGTTGTACTCGATGTAATGTAATGTCATTTACTGTGTTTGTTGAGATTTGTTTGCTTGTCATGTGTTCGCTCTGGGATGCTTGAAAAAACAAAGTTGTCTCCCATGCTGCGTGATTATAGATCGAGTATGGTTTCTTTCATGTCTTTGCTTTAGCCATGGAGGCAAGCTGAGTTGTGAGGGTGGTAACGGACTGTTGGAGGGATTTGTTTTCTTTAGCTAGTGTGGTCAGTTGTTCCTAAGTGAATTCCAGGCTTTTACGTAGCTGCTGGAATGTGTGTGTTTTTCCTGCTGTGAGCAAACTTTTGTTGACAGACAGATAGAAACTTTGATGGCATAAACTAAGTTCATATGCAAAAGATTATTCTTGATTCTTAAGTCAAGTACTCTGAGAAAATGGTTCTGGGCACTGCACCCCCACACGTTTCCACTTAATCTGGTTGATTGCATCAGGGAACACTTGTCATTATATAAGATTTGTTCTTTGGTATTATTTATACCCATCTGCTGCTACCTGCTCATTTACACTATTGTATGTTGTGCATGTTGCATGTTTTTTAATGGTGTGTTGTGCTATGTGTAGTGTACTTTTACTGTACTTTGGGAGGAGCTAAAGACAAATTTCCACTGAGGTGGAAAATATGGTCAATTTAATCAAATCTAATCTAATATAATCTAATCTAATTAGACCAAATTAGGTTGACTTTGGGTGGAGCTAAACTGGGAATAGAACTTTCCTACAGCAGACAGTTTGACTATTGTCACTCACCATCAGTATTTCAAAACCCCCTTCACCCAGTGGTGTATCCTTACATGTCAAAATGTAAGGATACCACTGTCCTATTTCAAAGCGCCCCATAGAACTAGTTCCACTCCTGTCTGGATGGCATGTTTGGTCTGAATTATGGGTTTTACATGATGCAATACACCACAACACAGCTGCTGTGTGCTGCATTTCAAACTCTTGTTCTGGGATATCAGTAGTACAGACAGTGTGCTGGGTGGTGTGTTTGCAAAAGGAGGGAAATCCAGCAGAGGCTGTGTCCTAATTCATGGGCTGCATCATTCGAAGGACATGGTCTACAAAGGCGTGGTCTTCGTAGACTGCGGAAGCTGAACCAAGCATTGTTAAATGAGACAGTCTGGTCTACAGAGGATTTCCAGCTGTGTCACTAGCTGTTCCCACCCTTACCCTTGTGTCACGAAGCAGCGCTCCTGTCACCTAGCAACCTTGTCAACTGCAGTTGACACAGATAGTAGAAACTGAGTCAAGAATTTTAATTTTATTATTTTGGCAGCCCAACAGCCAGGTCCAACAGCACCAACAGGGACTCCCTGCTCAGCTGAACCAAAATATACGTAAACACATTTTCTAATATTTATAAAATTTATTATAACCCTGTTATTTGACTCCTTATGTACTTTATTTTGCTGTGGTTAAGACCACTGCAAATGAAATAAACAATGTATTAATAAACAATTACTTGATTTACATTCATTCAATATTTTTTATTTTTCAACTAATCTCTCAAGTAGAGAGAACCATTCTCTCTCTGCTCTCCTCTCCTCTGCCTCTCTCTCTCTCTTGCTGACAGCAGCAGCTCAGCTTCAACACAACTACCTGACTAAATACTCTCAACTCAAAGCTCCACTAACACTTTTTTTCTCACAAAAAAATGACCTCATTGACAGAAGGATACTGTAATGTAGCTATAATAAAAATCCAAACTCTTATGTAGCTTAATAAAATAAAACTAAATTTAACATAGAATGATCTTTTCTTTTAATACCTTTATATTTATTGAAATGTAGTGATACCTGTACATATAGAGCCCCAGAGGCAGCGCTGTTGTTCTGTCCAGTAAAAACATGAAGCTTCACATGTCCGAAAACGTCTAAGCAGATTTATAGGTCATAGTTGGATAAACTGACCCCATATTGGGAATCTAAAAACTTAATAAAGTGATATATTGACAGTCCTACAGCGAAAATTACAACAGTTTAGCCTTGCTCAAAATCTCTGCCATTGCTGCTGCCAGTTGGTGTAGACTGCATTCTGGGATAGATTCAATCCTGAAGGATCAATTCGTTGGATCCTCCAAATTTCGGCAAAGAAGGCTGCATTTCTCAGCCACATTTGAAGGAGCCTTTGAAATGGAACAGCCTTGGTCACACCACTGTGGTGCATGCAGTCCTCAAACACAGCCTTCAAAGGATGCAGCCTCTGAACCTAACATCTAGTTAGGTTTTACAGGTAATGAGAAGCATCATTTATGTAATTAGATCCACCTCTGCTTCTCCTGCAGGGACATGTCAAAACATCAGCTGTGAAAAAGGCCTTGGGTTAAGGCTGAAACATGCTTTTCTGGGTTGTGTCAGAGTGGATTAAGTACAATCTTGAGATACTTGGGATGCGATCTGATACCCATACTACCATACTATTTAGCATGCCAGGAAAAGATTAAGTTCAATTCAATTCAATTTATTTATATAGTGCCAAATCACAGCAAAAGTCATCTCAGGGCACTTAGTTTGTCCCAATACATAGTATGTCCAATGCAGTATGCCAAAAGTACCAGGACGTCCTATTACATCCAGTCGCATTTTGCATTATGCAAGCCAGCATGCTTTTCTGAATATTTCCACAATCCTCTGGACAGCAGAAGATACATCACATCGACTGAGCCACTGAGAGAGCACAAACCAATGGCAGAGCATTGACAGTGCAATGACGGAATCTGGAATAACAGATGAAGTAGTATGTCCCAATTGTATGCATACTGCATGCATACTGCATGCAACAGTACGTACTTTGTAAGGGCAGCTGTAGTATGAACTAAAAGTAAAAAGTAGATGTATGTGATTCGGAATGCAGCATTACTTGAGTATTTCCATTTTATGCTATTTTATACTTCCACTCCACTACATGTCAGTGGGAAATATTGTACTTTCTACTCCATTACATTTATTTGACAGCTTTAGTTACTTTTCAGATAAAAATTTGACACAATGGACAACATAACAAGCTTTTAAAATACAACACTTTGTTAAAGATGAAACTAATGGTTTCCAAACTTTTTGGCTTTTGACATCTTACAAAAAGAAATGTGTAGTCAGGGTCACATTTCAGATGTCTGAGTTGTCAACAGCTCCACCAAATAGTGATTTTTCTATCTAAACTTCTCACATGTTTTTTTTTTTTTCAATAAATGTTCAAATAATCCAATATTTCACAAAAAATCAAAGATCAGAGAAAAAGTCAAAAAACTGAATACAGATTTGTGTATCTGAACTTTGTTTTTTCTTCTTTCTTCTCCCGTTAATCATCTCACAACCCCTCAGAATTATCTGATGACCCTTTGGAGGGGCCCGACCCCTTGGTTGGGAACCACTGGACTAAACTAGCTAAATGTGTAGTTCAGTGTAGTACACTTACAGTGATCATGTCTGTCTGGGTCAAATTGATCACTATAAGAGGATGATTATTATAACTGAAATTTTTTTCTTTTTCTTTATTTCTCATGCAGATTACCATCTAATTGACATTTGTATATTTATTACACAATGTAAAGTAATGAAACGGGTCAGCTTCGCTATTACCTGAATTTTACTGACTGTTTCAAAATACAGTACAGCTGTTTCAAACGCTTGTTGTTTTGCTGCATCTTGATGGCTCGTGTTTGTCATAAGCATCAAGGAGACTATGTTTTTCATTCACAGACAATGACTTTCTCTTTCCCATCATTATTTCTGCACCAGCCACAGGTAACCAGCTGGCAGCAGATGGGTTGTGTGTTTAGGCTGTGGGGGTGGGGGCCGCAGTGGCCCACAGCAAGAAAGTTGAACCAGAATCAACTTTTGGAGAAACGCAACCCGTAACACTGCAGTGCCCAACCATAGCCGGCGATCTGACTGATTAGAGCTGTACAACCCTGCCATGAGGGAGGACAAAAACATTACTAGGAAAAGGGGAAAACATTTCTCTTCATTTGATAATGTTAAAAGTTAAGTTAGGATTTAATGTCATATTCCTGACTCATTTTAAAAAAGATCAGAGAAAGAGAGAGAGAGAGAGAGAGAGAGAAAGAGAGAGAGAGAAGCTAGCTAGACAGTAGATGAGGAGAGCGAGCAGTGGTAGTGAGAAAGCAGGTGAATGAAAGGAATAAAATGTTATTTTCTGATTGTTTCATGGCGGTTACAAATAAACACACTCACAGCCTGCACCTCCACACAATCCTGTGGAGGTGTGCCGCAACGCCTGCTAATGGTGCCGCAGCCAGTAATTGCATATCATACATGTATCATGGGAGTAAAACTGAATCACCATAGTTTTAAAAAAAAAAAATTCCATATGTTTTCATGTATGAAAAGACCCAAAATGAACACTGTAAGCAGACTACTTGATTGTTGTAAGCAAATTTGTATAGGAATGATTCTGTCCCGAGCTTTTTGATCCATATTAGTGGGTGATCACTTTAAGCATTATCGCATGAGCAGTTTCCACTGTATTTCAAACTAGCTCCACCTCCAGCAGCTACAATAGTAATATGCTGCTTACACATTGATGCTTCAGTATTAATAATCTAATTAATAATTTAATGTGTCATAAGATTAACACATTCTAGGAAGTATTCATTCATCACTGTCTGCAGTTGTTATGTGATTATATAATCATATGATGGCAGATGCTACAAAATAACACAGAGTGAAAATGTGAAAAGTGACTCATTCAAAAGCACTGATTTCTCTTTGGTGGAATGTTGTTTTGTTGTCATCACATGCTGAGGTCATGCATTGGATATTACTCACAATCTTTTGGGAATTACTGAACATTCAGTACTTTCACTGCAAGATTACAGCAGCCTATCAGGTGCTGTGTGGATATAAAAAAGATGTATTCGACACCATAAGATGAACTGTAAATATAACACCATATCACTGAATTGAAACCGTTTCATAGGTCTGTTTTGGAGCTGTGTAATAGTATGTATTCGTGTGTGTGTGTGTGTGTGTGTGTGTGTGTGTGTGTGTGTGTGTGTAGGAGGAGAGCTCAGAGCCTTCACTACCATATAAAGAAAAACTCAGACTTGGTCAGGAGGCATACGTCTTTATTTCAAATGTGTTTTTTTCATCTTTTCTTGACCAAAAAGTTCAACAATCTGTTCCTAGAAAACTAAATCATAGCAACAGTACTATAAACAAACCACTCTGCCAAATTTGACTTTGGCAAGATGCACAAGGTTAACAGTATGACTGCTATCATAAAAATGTAGACTGTGGTAGTAGGATTATAATAATCTGTTGATATAAAACAACAGGTGTTCAGCCGTGAAAGCAGTAATCCAAGCATTAAAGTGCAGGTTACAGGTTAATTACTTACTAATATGTTTCAGATATAATTTTTACTAATCTTATGTTGGAGTTTGATTGAATTGCTTAAGTTGTGCTCAACTGTGCATACTACCCTGATGAGAATGCTTTAAGCTTACATGACTCACAATGAAAGCTCACAAACTCAGAACTTGAGTTCTGTTTCAGTGCTTACAGGCTTCAAAACAAAAGTTATGATATTGTAACCCTAGTTCTATGAGTACAGGTGGAGCCCTCCACTCGACTCTATTCTCCTCCAATCACACTCACGTTTTCGCCCACTGAAATTTGCATAAACGTAGCCAGCCAATCAGGACGTGTGTACCTGAATACGTGTAGAGCCCACAGTATATAAGGCAGCGAGACCACTGTCTGCCATCCCACAACCTCCTCAGCCAGTGCTGTAAGAGCGGCAGTGCCTCTAGGTGGAGGGTTCTGCCTGTACTTATAGAACGAGGGTTACAATATCATAACCTTCAGTCTATTTCACACAGGCTCCACCCGCCACTGGACTCTATAGGTACAGTGAGTGGAGCCCAATGAATGAACACCCTGCCATGACAGAACATCAGACCCACCCTCAATGATCCTGACATGCTAAAGGTTAGTCGCCACAGCCCACCTACTTTTTATAACCAAGGCTGCATGAGCAGAGAGGTAGGGGCCCCCAGGCAACCCATGTAGTATGCAACTGAACTGGGTGGAGCCATGGCCTAACCTCACAGAGGTCGACCAACAAGCAACAGACCCCCTGCACACCTCATATCTGGGTCATAAAGGTGCATGGAAAAATGCAGGTGTATGCTCAGTGGGGGGGGTCAGATGAAACACAATTGACACATACCCACCCTTTTCACCAGTCCTGAGTGGTTCCAGCAAGCATAGACCCTGAAAAGGAGCCCTATATGTCCATGAGGTAGAACAGTATGGACGAGTAAGGCTAAGACCACAACATTGCCATGCATATATGATGAGTGTCCTCAACACTCATCCCACTAAACAAGGCCACCGACACTGCCACACTGCATCTACAGTGTGCGCAGACCACAGTAGGAGGGTCTCTTCCTGCCTGCCTATAGGCTTGGGAGATGCACTCAAAAAGCTACCTAGCAAGGCATTTCTTGGCTAGGGCTTTACCTGCCACACCATTCCCATAGCGCATGAACAGCTGACATGTGCATCTGATTGAGGCCGCGCATTCAGTATAGCATGCCAATGCATGAATTAGGTAAAGCAGATGCAATTTCATTTCCCTGTCCCCCGCATAGGGTGGAGGACAAAATGCATCCAGCTGAATAATCCTTGACCTGAAAGAACTCCGTATGTTCTCGGGAACAAAGGAGGGATTTTGTCTTAGAGTAACTCCACTGCAGTCACTGCAAAGCAGCATGCAGCTGAGGTGAACCGACAGCGTTAGCATCATAGACAGTGAACTTTCCAGCAAACACTGCAAAAAGGAGAGAATAGAACCGACTGCACATGTCAGGGGATCTAACCTTTCCTCGCACCAGCACCCTGTGGTAAATATATCATATTCTCACAATAAATGGTAAATGGACTGTACTTGCATGCGCCTAGGCTTCCAACCACTCAAAACACCTTTTACACTACGAGTTACATTCACCCATTCATACACATTTATACGCTGATGGCAGGGGCAACCATTCAAAGTCCCAACCTGCCCATCAGAGGGAATCTAATCATTCACACACATTCATACAAAGATGACACAGCCATCAGGAGCAATTTGAGCTTCAGTATCTTGCCCAAGGATACTTCCACATGCGGATTGGAGGAGCCGGGAATTGAACCGATCTTCCAATTAGTTGACGCTCTACCTCCTGAGCCACAGCCATCACAGTCTGTTCTTAAAAAAATAAAAACAAAAAAAGCTTACTAAGTGCACAAGTTTTAATTCTGGTGACATGCAGGTGATGTTCTTGATGCTGTCCTCTGCTCACACAGGGTACCACACCCACCCACTATGCTTTGTTGACCAGCAATCCTGCAACAGAGTTTTCTTGCAGTTCATCACTCTTATCTTCCAAGACAGATGCAACAGCAGCACCTGCCAGCGAGTTATCTGTCTCTGGGTCACTCTTACTTGATCTTGCTGATGTAACCATCAGTCAACCTTACAGCTACCCAGCTGCCAGCCAACACACCCCTGTTGTAGAGAGCCAGCATCTACCAGCACCCACCGTACCTGCTGCTGCATCTACCAGCCAACAAGTGACTACTCCTGAGGGGTGTTCCATCAACGCAGCTAAAGAAAGCTGCGCTTACTTGAAAAAGCCTGGCTGGAATTAACGTCAACTTTCACTTGAGGCTCAAGACGTTCCAATAATGCAGCTTAGCTGCGTCTAGTCAACGCTAAGTCCATCCAGGCTGGAATAAGCTTGAAGTGTGTGCATGCACAGAGTACATAAGCAGCCCAGAACAGTCGATTGTTGAAAAGAGGAAAAAACTAAAGTGGTTTTCTTCTTAGCAGCAGAACAAACCCGCTGATGACACTATATGAAGAATATAAAGGAGTTTTCACCAAAAAGGGCAGAACTGCTACAATTAACAAGGTGAAGGAGATGACTTGGCACAAAATTGATGACAGATTAAATGCATACCTGTAGGCAGGTAATGATGGCCTAAAGGTTAGAGGAGTGAATTTATTATTAGAAGGTTGATGGTTCAATCCCACATCCAGCTTAATGAGTATGGGTGGGGAAAGTGAAGAGCGGCACTTGGCTCTTGGTTCATTCAGTAGTATTGCCCTTCAGATCAGTGACTGTGGTTATATTATCACTAGGCTAGATAATATCAGATGTATAATTAAAATTATAGTGTCAGCAACTTAAGAGAACCAACTTACAAACATTATCAAACTCTTTGACACATATTCCCTTTCACAAAATGTCCATTAACAAGTGTCAATGAAAGTTAAAAATTAAGTTGCAGTTGGAGATGAAGAAACCGCTTAGAACGATCACATCTGTGCGGGTCAAGTATCACTATAATATCGTAACCTTTTCTTTTTCTTTATTTCTCATGTAGAATACCATCTAACTGACATTTGTATATTTATTAGCCTACATGAATTTACAGTACAGCTGTTTCAAACGCATTGTGAGCATTTTTGAAGCGGAAGGTTCTGACCTTTGACAATGACAAGTTCCTTCTTTTCCCCATCGGCAGAAAACAGGCAGTATACATTTAAACACAGCAGAAGGTCATGGTTTGGACTTTATTTAATTTTATTTTTGTCTTCACAGCTTGAACAAAATGAGTGAATGATTAAGTAAATAACTACATAATAACGCTGGCACACTTTTATTTCTTAAATTATAAACGCTAAGCTTTTAAATAAAACGGTGCAGTCCAATACAGGAATGACCACAAATAAAATGGGGATTTACTTAAGTATTTTTGTAAAAGTCCCTCACAGTTCTTCTATTTTATGTTTCCTGAACACAGACAAGTAATGCGAATGCGAAAAGACACTTGATGGAACCGTCTTTTGAGAGTCTGTTTCCGTCTGTTTTTCTCTGACATTTTTCTTTGAAAGGGGCAGGCTAGTTCTGCTGACTACGTTACATGGTTACTGAGCTGGGACTCATATTAGCCGCAGTGATGGAACGGAACTCTCACTTGAATTAGCGAAGCTGTCACGGGTATAGGAAGGACCCAATAGCAGCACAAATGACACTGGTTTAAACTCAGCAGTCTTTATTTCACACAATGTCAAGGAAATATTAGCACGGTCGGAGAAACACAGTTTTTGAACCCCGATCCTCAACTCCCACAGCGGACAAAGACCAGGGAACAGGCAGGCAGAACTCAGAGTCAGGGACAGAAGGCTGGTGGGTTTACCGGGGCAGAGACGAGGAGCGATGGTCGAAGACAAGCTGATCAGAAACCAGGAAGGCAGTCCAGTGAAGAGAGCAAGATGACTGAGCATAGTAGTGTAGACAATCTGACAAGGAGGGAGTGGGCCGAGGCAGCTTATATACTGGCTGATTGCAGATGATGAGCAGGTGGGAGCGCCAGGTGAAGGTGGTTGAACTAATGAGGGGTGTGGCAGAGCAGAGAGTGAGACTGAATGATTGGATGATTCCCACAGCAACAGGTGAGGGGGAGAGCAGACTCTGACAGAAGCTTATCGAAATAAGCCAGGCTATCCCATTAGCCAGCTTGATGGAACGTCCCCCTGCTCACAATCCACTTAAACAAGTAATGTGCCCACCTGCAGCATTCCACCAGTCACCTGTGCAATCTGGGACAGCTGGACATGTCACTCCCAAACACGACACCAACTGGCGGTTAGACCATGTTTTAGTACTTTCAACCACATTTACATGCACAAAATATTCTGGTTTTTGCCCTCATTCCAAAAAAGGCTTTGGCTGATGAAAATTAATATTCCACTCATATTCCCATTTACATGCAGAGGATTTTCAGGGTTTCTGTATGCCCCACTGGGAACGGGAATCACAAAATCTCCACAGGCAGTGAAGTAAACCAGCATGGTGAAAATCATTAGTGAGCTGCTGCCTGATATTTATAAGTGACATTGATATGACTAATATTATAAATTTATAGTTACAGGCACATCCACTACCTAGGTTGTCCCATTATGTTTACTACACTGCTGAGCGTTTTTGGTGCATCACACCAAGTCATCACCGTCAGTCAGGATAATAACCAAACCCCTCCATCCCTATCGTGGAGAAGGTGCTCTCTGTTTTTACAGCTCACCCTGGGCAGCTCTCCGCTCTCCTCTCATTCTTCTCCTCTGTCTGCCTTTCTGCTTCAGTATATGTCATTTTGTCTGCACAGGAGTAAACAGGCAAGAGGGCTGTGTGTTGCAAACTGCAGTAAAAACCCCAACTGAGACGCATATTCCGAATGCACTGTATACATGTCCAAAGAATGCTCCTAAAATAAGAATAATACTAGCATATCCCGTATGTTTTAATCGGAAAATGCTGCATTTGGAATAAGGCCTAATTCAGAATGTCCAAAAGGAATATGCTTTTTACATGATCCATATCAAATTCAGAATATTGTCATATTTGGAATAATAGTGGAATATTAGTGTGGATGTAAACATGCCCATTGTTGAACATTATGGGAGTTTAATTTGTAAAAATATTTATCTACTGTTACTATTTCAGTATAGTGTTACCTTTGTGTAATCTGTCTAAATGTGTATGTTAATATTTTCAGATCTCTCAAACATCAAGATGCCCCCTACGACACCAAAGTGTGGCCAAAATTATTGTCAAGTGTACAATGTATGTTTAATTCATTAAAAATCCCCTCAAGAAATGATTAAGGATATATAAAAATACTGTTTTGAATAATTTGTCTAATATGTTTTTTCCACCAAAAACCATTTACTCACATATTTCTTAAAATTACAAATTAAAATTTACTGTGACAGTAATGCAACTAGTAGCCAGTAATTTTCTGTAAACTCACAGTCAAATATTTTAAAGTGCTATATACAGTACAGTTCACTTTTATTTGTCAAAATAACAGACACCCTTAATGTACTCTAAATATATAGTATCAAAACCCTATCTTATTTTTCAAAGGGTTTTTTATGGTCAGGTGAATTTTAGATAGAAGCTTCTAACTGTGAGGTTCTATCTGAGAAATAGATAGAACCTTATAATTCTAATATATATATATATATATATATATATATATATATATATATATATATATATATATATATATATATATTATAAATATAAAAATATCTCAATTAAAACTCAATATTTAATCATCATTAGAGACAAAGGCTGGAATCAAAACTGAGGAACAGTGAGAGAAGGGACTCATTTATTTTGTAATTACGATACATTTAAAGATGTTTGCAGAAGATAACCAAGTTCTTCTCTGTTTGTAAAATTTATGATGAAACCTCCATTTGCAGAATGAAGACTGTGAAATGTGACTGAAAGCCCCAAAATCTAGTAAGTGGACCTTAATACTCATTATTTTTATTTTTATTTTTATTTTAGAGATTAGATTAATTTCACATAGTGTTCTGTGGATTATCCAGAATTCTGGATAATAACAGGGACTGTTACTGGAAAGAGATGTTGCTGTTGATTTTTCTTGTTGCCATTTTTCAATGCTGGGAGCAGCACAAACTAAATTCTATTCAATGTCATTATAATGTGGCAGAGGCAGAAATTTCAGAGACCGATATCTTAAACTGGACTATATAAACAAAAACTATCTCCATGGAGAGATGCCACTAGAGTTGTGCAAAAACATGTCTTATAATTTAGGTGAGCTCTCGCTTTGACATTCAGTTTCCATTCATGAAGCTACACTAAACTTGATGTTGAGGGTTAGTGTATTGCAGCATTTCTTATTCTCTCTTCCTCAGGAAGCTTTGATTATGTGTGTTCAGCTTTAAAAATAACAGGCTCCAACACAACAGCATGAAACATTGTAGTAAAGAGCCAGCGTACCCCTGCACCCCTGCAACACACCCACTGCTGAAATCATAGTTTCTATAAAAACACAATGACGCAGCTCTCTGCTGTTTTCACTGGCTGATACACTGAAGCTGATAAAAGGCAGAGGGAGAGAGACTTAGGGAATAAATGTGAGTGTGCAGCCCTCTTTCTCACAGCTCTACTCATATAAACTCCAGTGACTGATGATTAACTACTCTCTGCCAAGTTGGCGCCTACTGCTATGTTTTTTCTGTTGTCCCAACATTGTATAATATTTTCCTTTTGTTATTAATGGTAATGGAAACAACTGCTTCTCACCTTCTACAGCCAGGACACAATCAAGGTTTTAACATTACTCACATTAAGTGTCACTGTGTACCAGAAACATACTGAACTAGTGCTAACCAACTACAACCCGCCACAGTTTACTCATCCTAGCTCTGTGAAGAGAAGTGTTACAGAAGTTACTGAAAATTAGTAATTAGTTACAGTTACTAGTTACTTCTCTTAAAAGTAATTGAATCACTTTACCAATTACTGCATATAAATGTAATTACTCACTAGGGAAAGTAACTTTTGTATTATAAATATCTGCTTCAACCTTCTTATCAATGCAGACATAGCTATATTATTTTAGTGTTGCTGTGGCTCAGTGTGGGATAAGACAACTGTCAAATCTTATCTATCATTGTATCCATTATCACTATGATGAAAAGTAAGTAGTGGAACAATAAAATACAATAGATATGTTTTGACAGGCCTATTTATTGTATCCTCCACAGGCCCTCAAATCAAGTCAGTTTTAATACTCTTTTGGCAGTGTCAAATAAAATAATGGTTCCTCAGACATTTGACAGTAATTTCTTATCACAATAGACATAATAGATAGGCCACCTGCACATAGACTACACCTCACTAGTGTATTTTTGTCCTTGATCTTGAGGAGGGAAAAATAATGTCCATATTTCCAGGACAGCAAGCTCATATTGCCTGAGTTGTCGGCCATTGTGTGGGCTAAGTTAGTCTAATGCTGATTGATTGATTCACTTGTGTCACCGTAAGGTCAGGTGACGTTAGATCATAAATGGGAAAATCCGAGGAGTAAGGTTAGGCTGTGTTTGTCTGTTACTCTCTGCAGCTGTCCACTATCTTAATGTAAGACAAAAGTAACAAGTAACAAGCCCATTTAAATTTTAATAATTGTAATTGTGTTAGATTTCTTGTAGTGGAATTACAATAGCGTTACTTCCAACACTGGTTATGAGTGCCAAAATGCATCTTTTATACTCTCCTGCTGGCTCGCATGGCCTTTTCTGTGTGGAGATTCTCCCCATGTCTGCGTGGGTTTTCTCCTGTTTCCTCCCACACTCCAAAGACACACAGGAAAGGTTAATTGGCCACAATAAATTGCCTAAAATAAATTGTACTCATAGATTTGATTCATAGCTGTAAACTTCTGAACTTTTTCCACCCACAAACAGATAGATGTGTAACTGCAAACCTTTTTTGTAACCATTGTGACTAAACCTTTGTGCATACCTTCTTTATGCACTCACACATTGGAAATTTTTTTTGTGGAAATCTTTTTCATTTGTTCACAAAATGTCATGCACAGCTACAGATCTCCTTACAGATTCAAAAATTAAGTCTATTTGTTCAGATATTTTTTACACATTCACACATTTTAATGTAATCATGCAAAATGTTGCATGATCCAATGTATGGCCCTAATTTAAGTCCATAAAGAAAAGAGTTGTTGGCCACTAGAAGCGCAATGGTGCAATATTTTTTTTTACAAGAGTTCTTGTGTACGCTTGTGCATGAGCACATAGTGACATGATACACAGCCCACACAGCAGTGCATCAGCAAAGGCACGGAAGAAGACTGCAAGCTAGTAAACCAAGATGTAAACAAGATTTGAACTGTTGCAAAATCTGCTTTGCAAATGTTTTATGAGGAAGAAAATGCATTCAACATTTGTTATACCTCAAGGATACAGGAGTTTTGGTAGAAACACTGAATGTAAACATAATTTTATGTGCATATAAACTCCACAGGGCACCTTCATTTTTATTTCAGGTAATGGCGCAAATTGTGATAATAAAAAGTATAATTTTGGATTATTTGTGGTGCTCAGAAAATGTATTTATTATCCATACGGTTAAAAGTTGAAATGTGTCTAATGCAGCAGCAAAAGGCAGAAAAGAAGAAGACTGAAGACATGGATATAACATAGCAGGTTTAAAAAGAATTTGTCTTTTTACATGTTTTATGAGAGGAAATGCACTCAAGACATTTGTTGCCATTTTGGTGGAAAATAAATGCAATAATAACTTTGTTTACAAGAAAACTCCACAGGGTATTTGTAGGCATCACCTGTTTTTAGTGAAAAAAGCTCTGATAAACTTACTGTATACTACCTGTTCAGCAGCAAACAGCAGACAGACACAGAGACTAGCCGGTGAACATAGTGGTTCATTTAGCAGCTAAAGAGACACATATTTTTCTCAGAAGCTGATGGAAACCAAAGCAGAGCTAATAGGAGAGTGACTATTGGACTATCATCCATCCAAATGAATGAGAATGTTGTTCTGTGTCTTCTGCATGTGTAAACAGGCGACATGTGTAACATGTTGACCATGACAACTTTATAATGCTTCTTCTTATGGGCTTCTTGTTCTGTCCAGAAGTGGCCAAGAAAATCTGCCATCGGTGTAAATTTAATTTATTTTAGACTTAGAAAGACTCAGCTTTCAGATTTTTCAACATCTTACATAAAAAAATCAGTATTTCTTTATGTCAGAATTCTATATTACTAAGACCTAATTTTTGTCTTGATGCTCACAGGTAATCAATTTATCAATATGTCCTTGTCACTGAAGAAAAGTTGAATGGTTTCCAACATCTCCTCAACATTTCAGAGTATTTTAACCTGTCAAGGGGGGAAAAAAGCAAAAAAAAAAACACAGTTCAACACACCTGAAAGTCTCAACCCACAGATAGAAATGACGCAGCAGCTTTCAGCTTAGACTTAAATTGTTTACTATAGTAATTTATTTTAGAAAGCAATTTAATCTGGCTCATGACTTACTCATTGGTTCAGTGAGATTTTTTTAGATGGCACCAAGTGGTCACCAATTGAAATACACAGTATATATATTGCCTGATCATTGTCAGATAAAGAAAAGCAGCCTATTCGCAAATGTAAGTTATGGTTTTAAAGAAAGATTTAAGATCTAATGTGAGCATTTAATGTGAGTCTTTATCTTCCTCAGGAGTAAAAGTTTTGTGTGAAGTTATGTTGTGTGAAATGTTTTTTTGTTTGTTTGTTTTGTTAGTTAGTTTGTTTTTTAATGTTTTAAATTAAAGTTGCATTTGCACTTTGGATAATGTATCTGTGCCCCCGTTTAGTTTAACTTAGTCCTGTAACCGTGGAGCATTTAGGAGAAAAAGAAAACTCAAAATCAGCAGCAGGCTGTGTTTTACCAACCTGAATGTCCAGAAGATGGCAGTGTTGGACAATGCATGGAAATACACCTTTGTTGTTCTCTGAACAGCTGGCATGAGTGGGACAGTGTTACTGCCATGGTCTTGGTTTCCTGAGTTTAAATAACCTGTAACAACAACAACCTTTGTGGGTGTCAGTACTGACAGAAGCTGACAGAAGCTCCAAATGATTTCATGTCAGCATCAGCAGATCATCAATGTTTCAATGACATTACAAATGCAATACTAGTGAAACAAATACCAAACCATAAAATGTGACATTTATTCCTACCATTATTAATATTCTGTTACATAAAGTTTACCATTGGATTCATTGTTTTGCATCTGATAAAAATCACAACACTCAACATTCACAGTTCACTATCACAATAGTTCAACACCATCAGCACAATCTATTAACCAGTACTGCTGTTTGTGAAAATCACTGAGGTGTGTGTTTATATCAAGCTGTGGTTTCTCAGGTCTTAATGTTAATATAAGCTGATTTCAAAATATACACTGCGAGTTAAAGTGTGCCATGTTACAGGTATTTCGAGCCAGCAGCATAAAATGTCAAATCTACAGGCTGAGCTGAGAACCATGTCAGGATCATTTAAATGCATCAATGAGAGCTGTTGACTGGCCTGACATGAAAACTGTCCATCAACATGTGAGGCAGGCCTGTAGACAGGCAGAGAGCAGCATGAAGCTAGTCACAGTTAACGGAAAAAGTACAAGTGGAGTGGTTTTCAAATTAAAAGTACATTTTTTGAGGCTCTTGAGAAATTGTGCATTTTGTAACGTACTGTCAATAGGACAGTTAGGGTAAAACAGTGATCTAATTTGTAATGGTTAGTCCCTTGTATGTGTTCTTTATTCCCAGTGTAATTCTGCTGCAGCTGTATGTGTAGTTTGAGCAACAGTGAGAACAGGTGGTGTCGTTTCTAAATTTAGAAATCAGCCAACTTAACAGCTTCAAATAGACTGGGGTCTGTTTTATGTCTGCACAGGGAAAACATAGACAAATTTTATTTCTGCCCTTCCTAATATGTTGCAGACAAGAGTTGCTGTACAGTCTCAAAAACATATTTTACTAACTTCTTTTATTAACAAGTAAATAAATAAAATAAAATCAAGCCCTGAGCTTTGCAGGGCTCAAACTATCCTAACAAGCCCTGTAAGAGGCAGCTGTCTGGCAAGACTAAGATAATTTTATATATTATATAAAATATATTGTCACTGGAATATGAAGGGGATGTTAATTTTCGTCAGGGCAGATATATTTATGATGCAATTTTACTGTAAAGAAACATGAGATATTAATTTAAAAGGAAAACTTCACTAAAATAAGTTAAATACAGTTAACATGTAAAATCACAGTTCATTTGTGGATGAAAAATCACAGAATTATTTTTACATAGAGACAAGACTGGATTGCATGGCCCCGGACCCCCAGGAGTCCTGCACTCCCAAGATTCACCGCTAAAGCACAATATCAACCATGGCTAACAATTATTTTTATTACCAATTGACCTCCTAATTTATTTTCTCAATTAAATGAATCACTTGATTTGTCTATAAAATGACAGAAAAAGGTAACAATTAGCCATCACAAGTTCCCAGAACCCAACTAGTTTATTGAAATTTCTTGTTTTATCTGACCAACAGTCCCAAAGCTACAGATATTCATACTATTCATACTATTTACTGTCATATATGAAAAATGTCTGTCTTGGCCCTGTCAAAACTGTTTTTCAAACCTTAATCGTGTATTGTGTAACATGCTGCATAATTCTCCACACATTTATGTATAATCATATAGCCAGAAAGTAGACATGGAACTGCTTGGACTCTTGCAATGTGATAGTGGCTGGGTTTGTACAAAGGCTTGTGGGTCACTATAGGCTCCAAATCTTCCTTGTATGTTAATCGTGAAATGATGGGAATGTGTCAACTGTCAACAACTGAGTTTTTTTTTAAATATTATTTATAATGAGACAAATAATGTTGCTGTCCCGTTCATATCTGCGGTTGTATGAGACCACAGCAGGCGATTACTCTATGTATGATATTGACCATATATAATGTATTATGTCCCTCCCGCTTATTCTACATTGGTTGAATATGTTCTGGCCTTTATTCTGAAAAGTCACACAGGAAGTACCGTTTCATTGCATCACGGAAAAATTGGCAGTCTCCACTCCAGGGGGGAGTGGGAGAGTCTTCCAGCACTCGGCAGTGGAGCGACTCTGGCAGCCGTGGCGGCCGCCTCTCATCATCCCACGTCTCGCTCTCAGAAACCGACACAGCACTGCCGATGCGCCCAGCCGCCATCCCGCACCGCTCCCTCCTCACTCCTCCGCCGAGAGCTCGCATCCTCACCGGGGCTACCCTGCCAACAGGACCCGCATCTGAAATAACTTTACACACTCTGGACTTCACTACACGCCTCCGAGTGGTACTTTCACCCTCCGTGTCTGAATGACGGGCGGTCGGTTCGACTTTGACGATGGTGGCACCTACTGCGGAGGCTGGGAGGACGGCAAAGCCCACGGCCACGGTGTGTGCACCGGACCCAAAGGCCAGGGCGAGTACTCGGGCTCCTGGTCCAACGGTTTCGAGGTGGTCGGCGTCTATACCTGGCCCAGCGGCAATGTGTACCAAGGCTACTGGACCCAGGGGAAACGACACGGGCTCGGCGTGGAAACCAAGGGGAGGTGGATTTACCGGGGAGAGTGGGCTCACGGGTTCAAGGGTCGGTACGGAGTTCGGCAGAGCCTGAACACACCAGCCAGGTACGAGGGCACCTGGAGTAACGGACTGCAGGACGGATATGGCGTCGAGACCTACGGCGATGGAGGTGAGAGGGGGACAGGGTGCCTGCTCATGTTAGTCACTGTTGGAACATAATATTTCTATTTTTAGAAACTATAGTTTAGCAAAAAGATTGTGCACGTGCCCGGTGACCACACAAACACCCTCACACTAGTCACGTCTGTGATGAAGTAACGTGTTTATTATCACTTTTATTTAGAAGCTGGGGTGATACTTATAAGCTAATATTATTGCTGTAAACCCTGTAGATTTATTTAAAATTTAAAATAAATTAATATGAATAGATAAATAACATTCATTATCATATATATGAAGAAAGTGTTTTTTATGTGTCTGAGTAGTTGATGGGTGCCATGAATATAGATACACAATTTTGGTGTCTCAGTTAACACACCTAATATTTAAGTCAGATTTATCTTAGAATGAGGGAGTGAACAACCATTCGTGTGTGTGTAACACAGTTTATTGTCTTTCTTCAAGTAGTTGGCTGGATTCCTTACAACATGCTGTATCTGCACATTGCATGTTATTATTCTATTAGAGTATTTGACTTAACTTGTTCCCTCCTTATTGTGGAAAAGGCACTCAGATCCTTGCATGAACGCATGTGTGGAAACCAAATGTGTTGCTCCATGTAAACAGAGCTCCCTGGAAACACCTGCTGCCAAACCTAACTTGGACTACAATTAAATTTAGATCAGATCCTGACCTGAGGACAGACGCAGCGACATGTCTGACCTGTGGAAAAGCTGTAGATATATTTATGCAGTTTTAGATTAGATGTTGAAGGCTGTGGGGTCATTTCTTCGATCCAGCATGCATTCAGCAGATTTCCTGTCCGTGCACTAACACTAACATGATGGTAGTTATAGCTTTCAGTTGGTCACCCTCAATTGTACTCTACTTTTTGTGTTGCATTGTGGGATATTTTGAGTCCTTTATATTGAGTTACTGTGATGTTCTGTGAATGAATGTCATGGAAATACTATCGAGCACCGCTATGCTGATCTGAGCCACCATATTTGTTGTATTGTTGTTACAGTTTCTGTCATAACATGCACTGTATGTCATAATGTGGTTCAGGATGGAAAGATGTCAGCTTATGTCTGCAGTGCAGTTTGATAATTAATGTCATATAGACCTTAATCTGTTCATTCCGATTTTCTATTAATAAGTTATTTGAATGATCTCATATATTTTAGCAGGGAATATCAACAACAACCAGTGATTTTTAATCCAGAACAACAATAAATAAGGCCACAATAGAAGTCTTCAGGGGTCCAACATTTTGGACCTGATCTGAAACAGACCCTTGGTAATCCTACCTGAACCTGATGTACATAAATGATGAACTGTCAAATTAAATGTTTTTTTTTCTGTTGTGGTGACTATGTGGCATCACACATATAGACCTGAAACCTGTGGCACTCTACCTGACCTGAGTCAGCTCAGGTCAGAAATATTTAGCTACTTGTCACACTGTAATTATCCAGGACTCGCATATCACTATTGAGGGTAACACTTTATTTGAAAGGTCCCTTAATTTGATACTAATTTCCTGGAACAATTTGCAGGTATTTAACGGTAGATATTTAGGACATTTTATAGAAAGGGTTGTGCAATTTGATACAAATTATAAGAAAGAAACCAGAAAAAGGGTTTAGTTGTTTTAGTTGGTAAGTGGCCATTTATTATATTTGGGTTAATTTGCATATATTTTTAATAAGTTAGCAATTAGCAATTCTGTAACTGAGAGAAAAGTTTTCAGTGTGTAGTTTTGTGTGTCCAGCTACATTAAATTCTTTCTTAAAAACTGATTGGGTGCTTACCAACTAAAACAACTAAACCCTTTTTTTTGTTTGTACCAAATTGCACCACTATTTATGTAAAATACCCTAAAAATTAACCATTAAATACCTGTAAATTACTCCAAAAATGTACAGGAAATTAAGGGACCTGAAAAATCAAGCGTTACTGAAGTGAGCTATGAGACAGGAAATAACATGCACCGACTTCTTGAATCGTAATGACAAGAAGACAGTTTGATACGATGGTTAAGCTGGATAAATTTAGGACACTAACAGGTGGTCCATGCAGCCATGTAGACTCATATAGAGACTACATGGCTGCATCTTGCTGTAGTGTTTAGAATCAGTTTGATCACATATTAAAAGTTAAATTAGATGAAAAATTTATGTTTTTTGAGTTTCTTAAATTTTGTAATTATGGCGTAGCACAGTTCTATTGGGAAGCATGACATGAATTTAACATTTAATGTCAATATTCAAAAAGTGTGAAACTGAACCTTTTTTCTCTTTTTCTGTCCTAATGCCTGATGCTTTTATTTTGTCTTTTGCCTTCATTCCTCCTTGTCTAGTAATAGTAGTATTAGTGGTGTAACTGATGTTGTTATAATAGTAGCAGTGGCGGTGATATTGCATTAGTGGTAATCGTGTAATACAATAGAATATTCTTATTTGAAAAGTAAGCAAAATAGGACAGTACAACAGTTTATGTAAAATAAAAAAAAATAATTTACATTTAAAACTCAACAGGACTGAAAATAGTGCAGTTTTCCACATATCACTCACTAAATTGTCAATAGTACATGTGTTTTCAGTGTCACCAGTGAGTTCTTCAGTGCACTAACTTGACTGAGGCTCCTTCAGTTGTCAGTGGTGTATTTATCGGCAGGAGTTCTGACTGAATTGTGTCAAGTACTGAGAGTTTGCACCAGATGTTATGTTAAAAAAAAATCATATAAAACTAGATTTAAACAAACATTGTAAGTTTTATCCTGCATTGCTTCTTGTTTCAGCTGTTGATGTTAATACAACTTTGCGCGCTGATGTGTTTAAGTTTAGAATCTCGTCGGTCACGCTAGTTGTTACTGAAACAAAATCACATCACAAGTTGACATGTAAGATGGTGATCAGCGGCCATCAGTTTCAGTTAATGAGTGTCTCCCAGTGATGTGAACAGAGCTGCTATGAGTTTAAAAAGCTTCCTTTTGTAAAAGGGTGTTTCCACTGCAGGAACTTTCCCAGAGGACCAAGAACCTTTTGAGGAACTCAGAGACTAAACGTGTGCTTCGACCTGAGAAACCAGGGTCTAAATTTAGTACCGGTAGGATAGTCCCAGGGGCTAAAAAGGTCCCTGACTGGGAGGAGGGGTATTCCTTTCCAAAAGTACAGGAACTTTAGGGGAAAGGTTTGCAGGATGACCATCTCTGACTGGTCAAAAACAGACACACAACTCCTTCAACCTTTGCATCGTTAAGTTCATAAAACAAGGAAATACTCTAGTATCGATATAGTACAAGGGGAGCACGTATCACTTTGTTTGTTGATGTTAAAAGTAAAGATTTGCTGTCGGCTTCCTGACTCTTTTAAAAAAAAAAAATAGCCACAGAAAAATAAGAGAGAGAGAGATAGAGAGAGAGAGAGAGAGAGAGAGAGGCAGTAGAGCAGTAGTGGATGAGTGAAGTATAACTTTATTTTCTGTTTGTTTCATGGTGATTTAGTTCTAAAGCAGAAATACAGTAAATAATCAATACTCAGCAGATGATTTACTGTTAAGAGATATTCTGAGTTTCATTCTCCTTTATTTCCTCCTCTGCATTTCTCCTTTTCATTCATTCATTAACTCAAACAAGTCATCAGCAGTAAAAACAGGAAAACTGTGTTGTTTCCTCATATGTGAATACTGTGTTTCAAATGCTGCCTCGTTTTTTAATTTCTCATGGGTCTAATTTGCATGATCTGCTTGATTCTTCGGATGTGGTGGAAACACAAACAGGCCTGCACAACAGGGACTTTTAGTTCCAGGTTAGGTTCCTGAGATGAGTTCCTTTGGTTTCATAGTTCCTGGCACTTTTGGTCCAAAATGGGCTTTAATTCAGCAACAGGTGTGCTCAGGTGGAGCAGTGTGTTGGTTGAAAACAGCATTTTGCCCATGACGGGGATCAGGGTTTGGCAATATGACAATATATTCTGTGAGACAATATAAATATGTCTGCTATCAGTGACAGGTATGACTTTAATATTTGGGAAATACTGTTTTAATATTGTTTGTGCATTAATGTGATGAATTATCTTCATTTTCAGGTATTGCATTTGATAAACAAGATCAAAACAGACATCAGGTTATTATATTCATAAACTTCTTCTTCTCTTCTGATTTTCCTGAAGTAATTACATCTACTTTGATAAAGATATAATCAATATATTGCCACACTTATACAAGTTGAAGAGGGTTTGTCTAAATCCTGTTTAAACCTTCCTGCCACATCAGATCCACATTAACACTCTTGTCAATATGAATATTGTACAAATTGAGGAAAATATACTTCTCAGATCGGAGGGGTTCAGAGTGGGATTTGGGCCAAGCCAGACTTTGTTGTCCATCATGTGAGCTTTACTGATTGAACATAACAAACACCGACAAATATGTGCAAATGACGCTGCCAACTTTATATATAATGATCTGTCAATATGGTTAGTACCACTGAACCTGTTCAAACATTTGTAAAATGTCAAATCTAAGAAATATTGTAATCTAAGAAATGTAACCAATGTTGGAAACAAAGATGGCCTTTACACCTTGCATTAAAATGCGTCTCATATCCAGATTGTATCTAGACAAGATTTAACCTGATTACATTTACACCTGTCCAGCTCAAACAACCCAACATCACGTCCTCCTCTTGTTCGTGCAGGTCCAAAAAAAAAAGCTGTGCTATTGTATGGACTTTTTCATGCTTTTCAAAGCAGGCAAGGAAGCCATCTTCACACCATCCATGAGTGTCTTGAATATCCATAGCTTTCTTGCTAGTAGCTTAGCTTGTGAACTGGCTAATGGCTGCTACCTCACTGGTTTGGAACAGTCACATACAATAACGTATTTCCGCCCATGTAGTTGTATGTTGATTGACAACACAATTGCATTTTCACTTTTGTTCAATGTGGTCACAATGGGACCCTGAACACCTGCGGAGGTGGTGCGACCAATCGGATCATAATCTGTTCTAAATGTGTCTTGGGTGCATTTACACCTGTACTGTCATGTGGTCAAGCACTATCTGATTGCAATCTGATCACCCAAAACACATTTCAATGCAAGTTTCAATAGTCCCTAAAATGTTGCAGTGATTGAATGTTTCAGAATAAAGTAGTGTTTGGGTTTGTTAGTTAACTATTCACGGAAACTAAATTTGAAGCAAAGTTTCAACTTGTGGAGCCCCATGCTGGTAATTTTAAAAGTATGACAAATAATATATCATAAATAAATGCTAAATAATTAAAGCAAAAATCACCTGTGCTGCACCGGCATCATAATCTGTATTTCCACTGCATTTTTCCATCAGTTAATAATCAGCAGCTGAGCATTGTGTATGACATGAAATTGCACCACTCAGCTGCTCCAAATTTTTAACATATTGTTCTGGAGGAACTTTGATTGGTTCTTTTTCTCTCTGTAAAGCTGCCGTCTAAGAAACTCAACACTTCATGGAAATCAAGGGAGTATTCCCCCAGAACTGCTGGAAGCATTTTACTATATTGTGAAACAGATGTTGCAATAACAGCAAATCATCAGGAAGATAACAAATGGAAGCAGAGGAGGGAGGGAGGTTCCTTCAAAATATGATATAAAGTAAAATGGAGAAAATAAAAAGACATGACTCAAATAAAGAAAGGCGCTGATAGACAGTACTTTAGAATTTTACAGTATTTACATACTTGTATGGAGTGCAAGCAAAAATAACATTGTACTTTTTAAAAGAACTATTTTTGCCACAATCATTTACTGTAATTTGCAATTTTTCATAGGGTAACATACAATATAATACTATTATGATATGTTTACCATGATATGCTGGTACCATGAGCATGAATCAGTCAGAAACTGTTAATTCACTGCTTTCAGTTTGATATAATTTTACTAACAGCAGGAAGAAAATGGAACAACATAGTGAATGGACTCTGAGCCTATTAAACACTTCAACAGCAGCATATCATATTTGTCCTGTATTTCATATTAAATAGCAATAAAGTGGCTGAAAAGCTTAACTTCCGTTGATCAAAATTGTTTTTTCTTGGTATTTCCCTGCAATGTCTGTTTCATTCACACAGGTTGACCAGTCTGTGTTTCATTCAGATTTACAGATCCTAACATTATTTCTTGGGATTCGGTCAGTAAAGTCATGATTTTCTGGATATGACTGAAAAATAATGGGTCTTGATGTCGATTACATAGATGGAATAAATGAGAATTCAAACCCAAAATGCTATTACATCTTTCTGAGGCTGTGATTTCCACCACGGCCTCCATTATTCTCAACTTTGAAGTGGTGGAAAAAGCACAGAAAATAATCCAAGAACAAAAAAGAGAATTACTTAAAGATTTGGTAATTTGGTCAAATATCTTATCCTTGCTTGGTGAAATACATTATGTCAGTGGAACTTGGAAACAGTGTATTTGCATAAACACAATAAAGACAACTTATATTTATCACAAATAATGTAAAGCAATAGTTTGACATTGTGGGAAAATGTGTATTCACTTTCTTTCCGAGAGTGAGATGAGAGGATGGATATCAGTTCATGTCTTTGTGACAAGTGCGGAGCTGAAAGCAGGATGTGGTTAGTCTGCTTAGCATAAAGACTGGAAACAGCTTCTCTGGTTTGTCCACATATTCTATTCTCTTTCTGTTTTTGCACATTTTCCAAATGTTTAACTTGTTTCAACTTCTTAAAAGCCCCCAGGTAATATTAATCTTATACAAAGTGGACTTTGGTGAATCAGGATCTATATATGCATTGGCTGCTTAAGATTCACAGCAAGTAAACATGCCAGCAGACACTGTTACTATATTTACCAATGACTCTATTCAATGAATAAATTCCAATAAGATTTTCACTGGCTAAAATTAATTTCTCAGTATCAGTTTGTCAGATTTGTAAATCATTTGAGAGAGAGAAACTTCTAGAATATAAGCTATTGAGTCTTTTTTGCTCTTTAATTTATACCAGAGGCTTTTCCAGGCTCTTCAGTCAGGCAGTAGAGAAAGCTTATTCCACATAGCAAGATAGCTGCTTGGAGTTATGTTTGGCCAGTGTCTCAAGTTACTTCCATCTTTTAAAATAGCACATTCTCACATTCTCCATCTGAAGCCATCAGGTCCAGAGCCTGAGCTCTCCTAACCAGGCCACCAAAGCTAACTGTTTTATCATCTAATGACGTTCAACTGGTTGTGGTTTTAGAATCACAATATTTTCATGGCCTATCTGTGGAAATACCTCTCACACTCAAGCATACTAAAAGAAACATACAGGTGCTAGGCTCCTGTGTGTTGGGCCTGTCAGTCAGTGCTTCCAGCTGAGCTCCTTAGGTGATAGGATTGCATAGAAATACATAGTGGAAATGCAATGTAGATGGTCACTTTTCGGTTACGTTTTCATACAGCATAACAGCAGAAAGCACTTGTATGCATCAGAAAGCCAAAACACATGTCAGAGATGTGGCGACATTGATACACAACCACAGATTTGACCCAATGTCTGTGTGTAAAATGTCAAATCTTTTGAAGCAAGTCTCTCTCTCTCTGTATGTGTGCTGTCTGTCAGTGTGTGTGACCAGCCCCCCTCTCACTAGCCTACTATATTCTACAATCTAGGGCTGCAACTAACAGATATTTTCATAATCAATTCATCTGTTGATTATTTCTTTGATGAATCAATTAGTTGTTTGGTTCAGAAAATGTCAGAAAATGGTGAAAATTGTTTCCCAGAGTCCAGATGACATGCTTAAATGTCTTCTTTTGTCCTGACTAACAATCATCAACCCAAAGATGTTCAGTTTACTGTCATAGAGGACCAGAGAAACCAGAAAATATTCACATTTGATAAGCTGGATTCAGAAAATTTGGATTTTTTTTCTTAAAAAATGGCTCCAAACTATTAATTGATTATCAAAATAGTTGGCAATTAATTCAATAGTTGGCAACAAATTGATTAATTGACTAATTGTTGCAGATCTGGTCTGATCTCATACCTACTTCAAGCAATCTGCTCCCCACAAAAAACGAAAGAAATATCAGATTCTTCCAACACTGCCATAAAATCAGCAGGTGGCACCCATAGATTGAATTAAAAAAAAAAAAATGGACATAGCCACCACAACGTCACCCATTGGTTTCTGGAGAGTGGTGTTGAAACTCAAAGTGGGCTCTCCGGCCATCACCGTCTTGGCAGTGCCTGACTCCGCCAAACTCCCGGCTAATCTAAAATGGGCAAAGAGGTGGAGCTGAGGCAGGTCGAATGAAGTCTGGTTGCTAGCCTCTTCATTTTTCTCTCAAAGTGCACCAGATTGATGCATTTAACTTTAAAATGTACCGAATATTTTCTTCTGGGGAGCATGCCCCCTGACCTCCCTGGAGAGTGCAAGGTTCACTCACCACAGTCACACAAAATTCTGTGGGAAACTCTGACATGTCACTAACTTCAGATGGATGACAGTGATTTGTGAACTTAGATGAATGATGCTCTGTCAGCAGCATTTTTTGTGCATCTTCATCGTTCGTTAGGACTAGCTAGTTACTAGAACCATTCTCAGTTTTGTCAGAAATTTGATTTACACAGTTTACAGTTGAGTTGGGTGAGCCTGGTGGACATTTTGAAGTGTCTTAGCAGATAAAGCACAGGTGGAACTAATGTTGACTGTTAACAGTGGCACTGTTCCATTTAAGTATCCCAGTAAAAAAATGACTCTGGAACCAGCACATATAAATGGAGTTTAGCCATCATTACTGTTAATTACACCTGTGCTATTCACACTATGACATGTCAAGTGTCTGCTGTGAAAGGGCATATCGTGCATGTTGGTTCACTGACATGCCTTACTGGGACATTAATGGAGTTGTCGTTATTACTTAGGCCGGGGGTCATACAGCCTCTTCCTCAGCAGTGTGTGTGTGGCTGAACTGTCCACACAGAGCTGCTACTGCCATCCCTATCTTTCTACATAGACTTTCACTTTGATAATGGCCACCAATAATAGAATGTTTCATATCATTTCATTATAAATGTCATTTATATTTAGTTTAGATAGAAAAAGGTTAAGAAGCATGTGCTCAATAAATCCATTATCTCATTCATCATGAGGTGAAAGCTGCTTTCTTTGCATCTGGTTGGGGCTACTTCTGTGTCAGCCACATACACTCCTCACACAGGACGGATTTTTTAATGATTATATCAATTATTCCGCCAGTTAAACCCCCGCTGTCACCGCTCCAAGTGAAGAAAATCCCACCAGATACACCAAGTTCCCCTAAACAAACCTCCAAACTAACTGTCAGGAGGGAAACTGACAACAAATAAGTAAAATGACAACACCAAATCTCCATCTAGAAGCAGATGAAACAACAGACAGGAGTCCTGGTTTGAACTGATGTCACAGAAAGCGAGCAGGAGTCGAGAAAAGAAGCTCGTCATTCTGGAGTTCCCCGCCATAGAGGCTCCCTGCCCCGGTGTGCACCACGCAGACTGACCTGCAGTGGTGACAGTGTATTTTTTTCATGTCTTATAGTTTTTTACTTGCTTACTTAGTCTTATTTAGGGGGTAGGTGGGTCCAGGATTTTTGTTTTTTATTTCAATAATAGAGAAAAATACATCTTGTCTGTATTTTCAATGAAATTGTATGTAAATATTTAATTTTAGAGTCTATGTCGCTTGTATGAGTGCATTCGGTCTCTTTTGTGTTATGTTCCTCCACCTTCACCAAACTAAAAGGAAAAAGAGATAATAAAGTTGGTCACAAACAGAAGGAGTGGGACAAGATACACAAATGTATCTAATATAAGGGCATGCATCTTTAATGTAATATATTGATCTTCTTAGCACATCTCTGCCCTGGTTTTCTAAATGAAGCCTTGATGTTGTTGGGGTGGTGGGGTGCAGGTCAGCATCATGAAGCTGTCAAACAGTCAGGAAAAGCTGATTGGCACACTGATGAGTGATTAGGCTAGCTCCTCCATGGAGAAGAGAGCAGCATTAACCTTAAGTGACTGAGTGATGAGAGGGATTTGCCTTCTTGACTTTAAAGTGATTGGATGACAGCAGGAAGAAAGTGGAATTAAACCAAGAGGTCCAGCCTTAATGATTCAACAGGACTATTTAATAAAAAAGATGAAAGGCTTATTTAAGCTTTTCTTATTGTTTTCCTGAGAGATTCAGCACGCTGCAAGATTTTCAACTTTTTCATCTTCAATCTTTGGATGAAGTTTTAAAACATGGTTTCTTTCTGTTACTCAGCTAAAGGAAAATAATATATCTGTGCTAAAGCTAAGCTAGCAACCTTCGGCTATGTTTGAAAAAATGACTTTTACTTTAAGAGGAAACTTAGACACAGTTGTTCAGCAGGTTCTTCTCTTCATTCAGGATCAGGCTCCGCTTCATAGACACCTATATACTGTCCTACAGCTGCAGACATTACTCCAGGTAAAGAGCATAAGGGAACTTGCATTATTCATTAGCTCATATTCCAATTGGCTGGAGGTGTGGCCCCCACCTTCACCCCAGTAGTAGAGTAGGTGGTTATTAATAATACAGATTTTATTTAAATACCTTCCGAAACAGCAACAATCTGTGCTGTAAGGAACGATGGATTGAGAGAAATCTAAACAACTTTTGTTGAATAAAATGTCAGATATGTTTAAAATGGACTTAATACCACATCTTCAATAACTCAGACATGTGAAATGTGACCCCGACTACACACTGCTTTTTGTAAGACGTCAAAAGACAAAAAGGTTGGAAACCACTGGTTTTATCTTTAACAATGCGTTGTATTTTAAAAGCTTGTTATATTATCCATTGTGTCAAATCTTCATCTGAAAAGTAACTAAAGCTGTCAAATAAATGTAGTGGAGTAGAAAGTAAAATATTTCCATCTGAAATGTAGTGAAGTGGAAGTATAAAGTAGCATCACATGGAAATACTCAAATAAAGTTCAAGTACCTCAAAATTGTACTTCAGTACAGTATTTGAGTAAATATACTTAGTTACTTTTCACCTCTTAAAATTATATTAAACATATTTGACATTTTAAACGTTTCATATCAATGACTGGAATCAGGACATTGACATCACTTGTGGGAGCTGGAGAAATACAAAACTGGCTGGGGGTAAATGGCAAACTTGCGATGTCCTGTGAGTGAAAGAGTAGCAATTATTTTATTATCCACCTTATCAGGTTTTGTTTTCCTTTTCCACTTTGGTTGCTTGCTGTATAAATTAGTGAGTCAAACTGTTTTTGATGAGTGTCCATTATGTGTTGTGTGTGATTGTAGGTTTCATTAATCTGATTCCAGTTTAAGGGTATGGAGTAACAATCCGTCAAAAAATAATTTATAATGTGTATTAACTCATGCATGAAGTGCTTATAATTTAACAGTTTAAAATTCCACTCCATTCCAATTGTTATTCATTTTTTACTATAACTGCTACATTACTCGACATTTGTTTTGTTGTTTTGTTGTTTTTACTTCTTTATTTTAATCTTATCAGTAGCCTTCAGTCAATGGTCCGCATTAGTCTGGGGGGGTCGACTGGGTGACCCACCACCTAGAAGTAGCCTATTTTCCTCACTGTCACCATGCTAAGGTTTTCTTTCGATGATGTCTTTAACATCTCTCAACACAAAAACACGAAAGTGTCCTTGATAACTCAACAATACGATAGGTTATGTTAAGACTATCAGTTTTAATAATTTCTCTTTCGATTCTGAGAAATAAAGTTTCAGTTTTTGATAGCAGAAGGCTACAGAAGAGCATGGTGTTGTGGGTCAGTGTTGGAAATGAATGAGGTGAAGGGCAAATATGCACCAAGAAATCTCAGAATGCCCCTAAAAACTGTGATTGAGGGGCAAAAATTGCCTCCAAGATTTCTATATAAATAATTTTATATTTCCAGTTTAGGCCAATATTCTAGTCCTACATTAAGCCATCGTTTTATTTTCATTCAATTCATTTAATTTCCATTTCTGTTTCTAACACACTCTCACACAAACAGCGCTGTTGTTCGCACTACACTGCTGTAATGATACCTGGCAGAGGCCAGGCAATCCTGCACCTGCAGTGAAGTTAGCTGCTACGATGGACCTTCATCCCATTAAAAAAGGCTCCAACTGTCACCAAAGAAAGTATCCCAAGTCCTGGGCTGTCACCAATGCCACCCCCAGCAAATAAGAGGGCAAAGAAAGTTGCCGCTTCTACAAAAAATGAAAAATAGACTGGCTTGGTATTGAAGAGGTGAATAACACGACTCCTCTTCTGTAAAGCATGCAGGGCTCACCCACCCAAACATAGCCTTGGACAGCGAAAAACTAAAACCCTAACCCTAACCCTAAAACTAATCACAACTTTGATAAAGGAAGCAAACAGGTTAAAAAATATTCAGCTCATCATCACCAAACAAGCCTTTAATGCTAACGCTAGAGGCTTTAAAATGTTGTTGGTCTGGCGCGTAAGCTAACATTAGTGTTAGCAAGTTGGCTAGATAATGTTATTCTTACAGCTTACATATGGGTCTTGACAACTGGTGGGGTGATGAGTGCAGTTGACTAACGTTACTGAGCTCAATTCATTAAGTGAAGTAAGCTTTTTAGTCCCAAGTCTAGAACATCTTTTTTTCAGTCTATAATCATGGACAGTCGAGTCTATAATGTTATTTCATCCATACTCGAAATGTCGGCAGGGCTATATTTCGTGATGTAAAGCAGCTAAAAAATTCAACTGAAGTTATTTCCAAAACTGCATCAATAAAGAAGGAATATTACCCTCATTTTGGCTCTTTTGTTAGTACTTGTAGCTACTAGTCTGGAATTTTGTGAAACACCTGAGGCTGTGGCATGCAATGCGTCAAACCTACAATGATGAAATCATCGAAGTTAGACTGGTTTTGACTTGTACCAGAACTTTTGGTAAATTTAATTAGATCAAGCCCATTGAATATTGTCATGATCCTTATCTTATACTGTCATCTAGTGGTTTATACTGAAGGCTCTTCTTAGATAAAATCTTAGTTGTTGAAAGGGAAACGGCCTGCATTGGTTTGCTTTTCAGGTGCTTATTATTGTAGTCAGAAAATGTAGACGATTATTATGAATAAGATGGTGTTTACTGAGGTGGTGATCATCACAAGGTGGTGATTACTGTATATCATATATTTCATACACTTCATTTCTTTGTGCGTAGCACAGTCCATATTTCCTTTGTACAGTTAATATTTCATTTCATGTTTTATATTTCATTTCAAAACTATTACTATTCCATTCTGTAAATAGATTTTACAATTTCAATTTTATTTTAATATTACTTAGTTCATTTCATTATCATTTTTAGTGTTACCTTACTTTTGTCTATTTTTATTTTTCTGTGTTGTGTTTTTTGGGAGAAAATGCCAAGACACATTCTTTCTATTCTTGAATTGGCTAATAAAACAGATTCTGGTTGAATGGGCAACTGTAGGTCATGCTGACATAAAATCCCAAAACCAAGAATCATAAAGATACAAAAAATCTGGCTAACCCTAACCCAAGCACTTCAGGCCTTCCTCCAAGCCTGTACTAATGCCCGAGATTGTCAGCAGTATTATAATCTTTGAAGGTGACTCATTTTGCTCACTATTTCCATTAAAAAAGAAGAAAAAAAAAAGCTTCATTTTATATATTGGGCCTTCAAAGTGCTCTCTGAAACTAGGCCTGGGATAGCTTGTGTCCATGAAATGAGAAAATTAAAAATTTGTAATAGAGTGAAACCAAATACATCATTGGAAAGGTCTTGGCCTGGAGAGTAACATGCCAGTATGAAGATTCTACATGGCTCCTGCTTTGACCAGTGACCTTTGAACCTTGACCTCGGTGCATATTTGTAACAAAACGGGCTACAGACATAGGACCAACTATTATAGAGAGCTGTGGACCTCAGCTATCATGTGAGTGTAGTCAACAGCTGGGGGCGCTGTCAGATATGGGTATAATATGGTTAAAATTAATTTTCACCCATTTAACAATTAGCCTAGATATTTAATTAATCTGATTACACATATGTGTTTACCATCCCCTTAAACTCCTCAGTGTACTCTCAATTCAGTATTTATAACTTACAATTCTAGGAAAAACACTAATATTTTTTTTTTTTTAAAAACTACAATTCCCTAGAGCTGCGCCATGCAGCTTGATACAAATCTACACCACAGTTGTAGTTCTTCCAGTTTAGGGTTGTAAATAGATATATCTACTGAATACATCAAATATCTAGTACAGCCAAACTAGTAATTACACTGCATCTAGATGATCTATGTTAAGAAAAAGTGAAGATGTTGGTTTATTTTTATTATTTATTTGGAGTCGAGCGCGCCAACCGCCCACAATACAATAGAGCCGCACGGGGACCATTTTCCTCTGACGTCATGCTCAGGGTGGGAACCATACATATACATATACCTCCACTCTGTCCAGACTGCCGCTAATGCAATACCACTAACACACAGTTAGCTTGGCCTGTTAGCACCTGCTACCGCCAATGTTACGGCCGGGACACACTGCCTGTGTAAGCATTGTGTTTGTATCACAGAACCCCCTAGCTTTTCATATCAGTGACATCAAATGACATCATACCGGCAGCTTTACAACTTTCACTATAGTTTCAGTGTCTATACCCGTAGAATATGTCACAGACATGAAAAAAATATAGTGTCACCACTGCAGGTCAGCCTGCGTGGTGCACGCTGGGGCAGGGAGCCTCTCTGATGGTGAACTTGTTGTTTGTTTGTTTGTTTGTTGTCAGTTTCCCTCCTGACAGTTCGGAGGTGTGTTTTTCAGAGTGTGTTTGGCTCGTTTGGGGAACTTGGTGTCGTCGTGGAGGTACTTTCTTCACTTGGAGCAGTGACAGCAGGGGTTTAACTGCCAGAATAATCAATATAATCAATAAAAAAAAACCCGTCCTGTGTGAGGAGTGTATATGGCTGACACAGAAGTAGCCCCAACCAGACCCCACCATGCCCGTCAGAAAGAAAGCTGCTTTCACCTCACACATCATTATTTATTTTCACAATTGAACACACACTTCTTAACCTTTCTGTGTCTAAACTAAATATAAATGAAATTTATGATGAAATGATATGAAACATTCTATTATTGATGGCCATTATCAAAGTCTAACTCTATGTAGAAACATAGGGTTGGCGGTAGCAGCGCCCCGCAGCAACACTGTCTGTGTGGACACCGCCGGCATGTGAGCTGTAAGAGTTCAGCGACACACATGCACTGTTTAGGAAGAGGTGCTACAGAGAAAAATACATGAAAAAACTCGCAAAGCTGTTTCTACTGATCTGTATGAGAGTTAATCAGGGATCCTTTTCTGAGAAATGGAACAAAACCAGCTGATGCATCATCGCAGACAGGCTGGAAATAAAGCTGCCAACATTGGCTAGCCCCATTCACTCAACACTCAGCAGTTCATAAAAACTCTCAGCTGCTTTGATTGTTAAACTGTCACATTCGGTCAGTCTGTCAGTCAAACTGTCAGGTTTTGTCATGTTTTATGTGAGCAGCCAGCCGTCAGAAAAAAAAAATGTGGTGCAGGAGACACGAGACATACAATACAAAACAACAATACATTCGTTAGAAAGTCGTGCTGAGTGTCATGAAAAAAATGGGAAATTCGAGTCCATTTACACAAATCTGTAGATTAAATCTCGTGACTATTTCACAAATTTCTGTGAGACTGGGTTGGGAGGTCACAGTTTTGACTTCTTTATTGCCTTGCTGACATTGTGAATAAGATGTTGCTTTTCTGCAGCCCTATAATAGCAGACAAATGGACATAAAACCAGAGGATGTATGAGCAATCACTGTATCAAAAAGACAGATATACAAACACATAAAGACAGAAATTGATCCCTGAGTAGATTGCTGAGAAATACAGAATCATGTCTGAGGACCCTTTAGTGTTACTGTCAGTACCTGTGTATATATTCTCCTGACAGACATTTGTGGTGCAAATTGCTGATTTCACTGACTCACAACTTTTCAGTCCCTGGCAGCTGCAGTCACAGCTTATCCAGAAAGAGATTGAATCTGCTTCCACAATGGCTGCAAGAATATATCCTCTCAGCTCTCTGCCGTGAGGATATAATTGAGGTGAATTGTCTCTTTTTCTCACCTCATATTCATACAATAAAGCAGGGATAGACACTATTACTCTTAAGCACTGGCCCCCATGGGCCACCAAGCCCCTAAATTCGGTGGCCAAAATGTAAGCTCATGTAAAAACAACACAGAAAAGGCAATTTAACTCAACTTAACACAGTGTTCCTTAACTTTGACACTTCAATAAATGAAAATAATTGAATATGCCATATGAATAAAAGTTGACAAAGAAATGTTCATATTTATTTTTATTTATATTTTAAAGCCATAGTTGTAACAGGTGAACACTGGCTGCAAGTTGAGTTACTTGAGCGAGCCTCTGATGAGTCGATCGAATCCACCTGAGTGTCATCTGAACACTTCAATGGAAAGGATACAACTCAAAGAAATCTAACCTTTTGTACAAACGAGTTAAGTTGGTCAATGCCACAAATTTGTTGACCTAGAAATAGTGCAGAATCTTAAATATTTCTTCTTCATTTTACATGTCATTACTATGACTTTTTTAATAATTAGATGACATTACATGTCATCTAATTATTTCCAGGTTTACGTGAAAATATTAGAGATTTTCAATGTGGTCTCAGACTTTTGGACCCCACTGAATATTATTAGTTTTCTAAGGATATAATGTTGAAGGATACTTGATCATAAATGCACATGAGCTGCTGCTGAAAACATTTTACCTTTTTTTTCTTCAAGCTAACTCTGGCGCAGTGCATCTTTAATGTTTCAAACTGCACACTGTCCCATTCAATTAATAAATAAAGTAATTAAAAAAAGACTGAGACTTGCAGCTTTTGTATGATGAAATCACTGACGCAGTGATCTAATACAGCGTCACAGTGCCACCAGTACGGGGAGTGAGGTGTCACCTTTTTCTGCTCCATCTGCCTACAAGCCCTTACAGAGGGAATATATTACCCGGTAGCCACTTTTCCCTGTGTAAAGCAAGATGGCAGCTATTGTTGAGAAGATTGTCAAATGCGAAGCGTAATCTACACAGACAGTTGTTTAAATCACACAAATATCCCATTGTATATGTGTTTTGAACATATTAACGGTATCTACATTAATTGATCAAGGCTCCCAATCTGTCTGTGAGCTCACCTGTTTCACTACAAGCACATTCACTCGCTACGGTAGGCAGGGAAATAAAAATCAATGCATCAATAAATACCAACACCGTTGATTTCTTCCCGTGGAGCCGACATGAAAACTATTTTGGTTCATTAAATTTCTGCTGTCAGTCAGCCTGGTGAAGGCAGGTTAGCCAGCTGTGGGTCAGCAGCTGCTGCTGTCAGACAGCTGCTTCTGTGGACAGAGACTCTGAGCACAGGTCAGAGTCAGTGTGGACTGAACGGTTACCGCGCTCGCTCACGTCTCGCTTACTTTGTGGATTTTCCAGTTGGGTTGGCGAAGGCTCACAGTGTGGGGATAAAACTTGATGGCCACAGGGGGTCACCTACATGGAATATTTGGTGGCCAAATATTCATTCATTCAACTTTTTGTAGCCACAGGCCATCAGGCCACGCTTAATGTCGAAGCCTGATAAAGAGTCCTGCTAATGTGGATTTTTTTTTTTTTTTTTTTTTTTATGGCTTAGTGCAAAACCCTGATCCTTTGCTCAACACAACAGAAACATTCTTGAAGGGACTTTCACACTCAATGCATACATTCGGTACGAATTTCATTAAGAGATTTCTGGTTGGCACATAGAAGTTAAGAAAAGGCGCAGTAAACATTCCGGCCCATTAAAACGCCATGCTATGTGATATGTTGAGGCCATTGGCTATTAAAGTTATAAAAATTCCATTGAAGACATAACATTTGTCAATCCAATTGGTGCTACTGGACATACCAATATGACCAGTTATACCAAGTACAACAGTACGCTTGGGTGGTATCTATTTTCCCATACCTTCATACCTTCCTGACATTTCACCAGGGTATACAGTATATGACCATAGATGTATAAAAACCAAAACAAAACAAAAAAACGTAAAAGCAGAGCTGCTGGTGATAGAAGTCATTATAGTATATATGACATTGTGTAGTCTACAATGCTGTGTGTCTAATATGCAGATAGCCTACTTAGAGAGGTCCTGCTGGGTTTAAATACTTATGGCCCATAGAATAATGATTAGATAGGAAATAAGCGGAACCTTAGCTGTTGCGGTGAAGGAATTTCCCCTGCAGTGATTTAGGGTGGCTCAACAGCACAGTATGCAGGCATATGTGGTATTAGCACCTTTGTGTGTGTGTGTGTGTGTGTGTGTGTGTGTGTGAAAATCAAGATATGTTAGTCTGATTATGTATTGGCTGAATGGAGTGGCAGTACCTGACGAATACAGGAAATAAGCTTGGGTGGTATCACAGTATTACGGTATAACAGGGTATTTACAATTCTGGAAGGTATGATTTTCAATACCGTCAAAAATACAGACTCCAAGTAAATCTGGAATACACCTGGAGTTTATGAAGAGTAGTTGAATGCAACATGTAATCCCCCCTCTGACTCTGCAGGAAGTGAAGACTGCAGAAGCAGTGATTCAAAGTTTGCATCTCTGCTGAAAACTTTAGCTAAAATATGAGATATTCGTGTCTTGTTATGTTTGTGGTGAATGAAACTTGCAAGACTTTTCTTAGTTTGAGCTGTTATTCATCTGCTGGCCTTCAGTAAGTTTGTTCCTGACATGTATTCAGCCGTTTCTCCGCTGTGGTACCAGATGAACGGCAAGAGACAGTTTAATTGTTTTATCTCTGAATTTTTGCCTTGAACTTCCACTTAAGCGCACATATTCTTAATGTATTTTCTGCACAGTTGGCGGTTTGCGAGTTGCATTGGGTTCAGGTGGTTGATTGATGCATATTTTTGTGGGTCAGGCGGTGCGGATTGGCTCTTATAACGGGTCGGGTAGTTGTAGGTATTAAAACACCCCGATCTGCACATCACCACTAGACAAGGTCATACATGCTACAATGAGTTCTATCACCAACAGCTGAGTTTTTATGTTTTGGTGTTTGTTTTTGTAGTATGAAAGTATGAAAAAACAAACCACCCAACCCTAATGGGAAACACTTTAAACACATCATATGCAGTTTCTGCTGCTAGGGGTCTCTCAATCAAAAGTCTCCTCCTCTCCAAAACAAACAGACCCGGTGATTAAAACAGGTAAAAACACTAAATAAAGCAGTTTCACATAAAAAAACTAAAAAAAATTTTCATGGTCACACAATGAGCCTTGCAAATTGAAAATGTTCAACTGCTATCAACTCAGATGGAAGCCAGTGTCTCCAACAGTCATACCACCTACATCATGTTTACACAGGAAACAATGGAGGTGGCGACTGCAACGGCTCACTGTCTAAAAGTACCTTTTAATTATTTCTTCTGAATTTTTTCAATTATGTATTTAACTGTTGACTGGTCTCTCCCTCCCTCTGTTGTTGCTGCAGGTACATACCAGGGTCAGTGGACTGGTGGGATGCGTCATGGCTATGGTGTACGTCAGAGTGTCCCATATGGTATGGCCTCGGTCATCCGCTCACCTCTTCGAACCTCGCTGGCTTCCCTCCGCAGTGAGCAGAGTAACGGCACAATACTGCGTGACAGTCTATCTGACAGCCCTGCTGGCACACGTGGTGGCTTCGTACTCAACTTCCACTCAGATGGAGAAGGTTCAGAGAAGAAGAAGGGCCTCTTCCGCCGTGGCTCTCTCTTTGGCAGTCTCCAGAGACTGCGCAAATCAGACTCTCGCTCATCGATCTCCAGTAAGCGCAGCTCAGCACATAGTGACACCACCATGAGTCGCATCAGCTCAAGTGATGCCAATTCCACTATCAGCTTTGGAGATGGAGACCCAGGTGATGACTACCTGCCTCTGGAAGACAATGTGGATGCCACCACCACTGAGTCCTACATGGGCGAGTGGAAGAATGACAAGCGCAGTGGCTTTGGTGTCTCAGAGCGCTCCAATGGCATGAAGTATGAAGGCGAGTGGTTGAACAATAAGCGCCATGGCTACGGCTGCACCATCTTTCCCGACGGTACTAAGGAGGAAGGGAAGTACAAGAACAACTTACTAGCCCGGGGTATCAAGAAGCAGCTGATTCCACTGAGGAACACTAAGACCAAGCAGAAGGTGGATCGAGCCATTGAGGGAGCAGTAAGAGCAGCGGCCATCGCCAAAACCAAAGTGGAGATAGCCATCTCCAGGTAATATTGCTGTCAAAGAGTATATTCACTAAAACCCTCTCCCATAAGCAGTGATTGTCCAGTCATAGCTTAGCATGTTACTTCCAAGCCTAGGCAGCATATCATTCGTTCATCAATGAGGTTACAGGTCACATTAAAAAAAAACGTTAAACGGTTCACATCTAGCACATCCTCTGTGTAGTATTTTGTCATCGTGTCAGTAGTGGAAGCTATCAGAATTTGGGCTAAAAATAGTAACTCTGTTCTGCTCTTTTCTGAATTCTGGGAAGTATAGAAACCCCAGCCAACATTACCCAAGATATTGTTATGTTAGCTGAGCACAGATGTTAAAGTGGGATTTGGTAAGTGGAGCAACCCTAAGATCCAGTATAGCGGTACAGTGGGGAAAAATGCGGAAAAATTTGTACTATGAGCTCTGATCGACTTATTTTCTTTGTGGACAGGCTATGTGATCAGCTGACCTTCTTTTAAGCACCCAGTTCTTGACGTATTTGGATACTGGATCCCACTGGTCCAAAGGAGGCCCAACCAAAGAAATTAACATCAGTGCTGAGACCTTGTTGATTTGTAGTTGTGTCTGTAGTGGCTGAAAGGAAGAATGTGTGATGATGTATCGTTCAAAGGAAGAGCTGGCGAAGACCTTATTTTGAAGACGTTTATTAGACGATGGCCATCGGGTCCATTCCATGTACAAAGATGGTCTGGGCACCGTACCACTGTCGGTGCATAGCTTATATAGGGTTACACATCTGTATCTTATCACATGAATACCAAAGGTTCCCCATGGGCATTAATTCAATTAGGAGCCATCCGTCAAGTGATTGACAGCTACCTCACAACATATTATGTATCATAACATATCACATCTGGAACGGCTCCAGATGTCACATGTCCAACACCCAAAATCGGTAAAGTACATAAGGTCAGATAAAAGTCATACTAACAGTGGCATTATTATATTGTTCATTTCAGAGAATCCTCTTTCACAGTCAGCACTGCTAACAGACAAGACAAAACACAGACAAGCAAAATAAACACTACTAAACTAAACACAAGTGCATTTACTTAACAAGCAGCATCAGGTCCGTTGAGCCAGATCTCCTGATGATGTCACAGAGTTATAGACATATCCATTCGCTGTGATCACAAAGAACCTTTCAGTTCAGATCAGGCTGGGTCTTTGGTGACTGAAACTCTGTATTCACCCAGTGTGCAGTCCTCATCCTGGAGCCATCAGACCTGGAGGATTAGAGACCTGAGTGAAGGGCACTGCTGATGGTCAGAGGTGATGATGAAAAGGCTTATTAGGTATCTGCTGTTTCTGGAGCTCCAGCTGCAGCTACTTCATCCTGCTGTTTATGACTCTGCTTTTACCGAGAAATCATATAGGCCCAATCACAGAAATAAAGTACATTTATACATTCACAAACATACCTATCAGTCCTGCCGCTCCACATGCTGCCTCATAGTTGTTCAGCAGCTGACAGACCCAAACTGCACTGATTTCAGATAGAGAAAGGCAGAACTAAAGAAATCTGGATTTACTGAACCTGTAGCCTGTTATCAAAACACAGAAGACAGACAAGATTAGGGGTAGGGTGTAAGCACGAGAGAAATTCAATAAAAATAACACATTTCAGTGTAAAAGGTCAATGACTTAGTTAAATCTCAGTGTGTTTATGTATTCCAGAAAAGGAAAAACAAACTAACTCTTCTGGTTTGTGTCAGTATCAGTCTGGAAAGATTCCAGATCAGTTTCTGACAGCTCAGACAATCCATCATCCATTTTCTTCTGCTTACCCAGGACCGGGTTGCGGTGACATTGATTGAGTAAGGAAACCCAGACATCCTTCACCCCAGTAACACCCTCCAGCTCCTTCTAGGGGATCCCAAGGCGTTCCCAGGCCTGGAACACCTCCAGAGGGAGGTGTCCAGGAGGCATCCTAACCAAGTGACCAAACCACCTTAGCTGGCTCCTTTCGATGTTAAGGAGCAGTGGCTTTACTCGAAGCTCCCGCCAAATGTCCATGCTCCTCACCCTATCTCTAAGGCTGAGCCCAGACATTCTGAGGAAACTCATTCCTTTTGGTAATGAGGACACTCATTTCATCCACTTGTATCCGTGGTCTCATTTTTTCAGTCACTACCCAAAGCTCATGACCATAGCTGAGGTTGCGATGTAGACTGACTGGTAAATTGAGAGCTTTGCCTTCTGGCTCAGCTCTTTCATCACCACAACAGTCTGGTACAATGCCCACACTACTGCTGATGCTGCACCAATCCACCTGTCAAGCTCATGCTCCATTTTATCCTCACTTGTAAACAAGACCCTGAGATATTTGAATTCCTCCACTTGGGGCAGCAACTCACTCCCAACCCAGAGGGAGCAGTCCACCTTTTTTCAGCAGAGCACTATGTCCTCAGATCTGGAGGTGCTGACTCTCATCCCGGCTGCTTCACATTTGGCTGAAAACCATCTCAGTGCCTGCTGGAGATCACGGTGTGTTGAAGCCAACAGAACCCCATCACCCATCATCTGCAAAAAGCACTCTCCTCCCCTGGCTGCGTCTTGAGATTCTGTCTAAGAAAATCACAAACAGAATCGGTGACAAGAGACAACGTAGCCCAACACCCACTGAAAACAAGTCTGACTTACTGTCGAGAATGTGGACACAGCTCTCACTGCAGTTATATAAGGACTGAATGGCTTGCAGCAATGATCCTGGTACCCCACACTCCTTCAGCAATGCCCACTCGGTGCCCCAAGGGACATGGTCGTAAGCCTTCTCCAAGTTCACAAAACATGTTGACTGGATGTGCAAACTCCCAAGACCCCTTAAGTATCCTTGCAATGGTGAAGAGCTGGTGCACTGTTCCACAGCCAGGACAGAATCCACATTGTTCCTCCTGAATCCGAGGTTCGACAATCAGCTGGAGCCTCCTTTCCAGCACCTTGGCATAGACTTTCCCCATGAGGCTGGGTAGTGTGATCCCCCGATAGTTGGAGGACAGCCTCCAAGCCCAATTTTGAAAATGGGAACTGCCAGTCCACAGGCACTGTCCCCGATCTTGATGCAACACTGAAGAGGCGTGCCAATCATGACAGCCCAACAATGTCCAGAGCCTTAAGCATCTCAGGGCAAATCTCATCCACACCCGCCACCTTGGCACTAAGGAGCTTTTTGACTACCTCAGAGACCTCTGCCAGGGATATGAGTGAGGTTTCCTGCGAGTAATCCAACTCTGCCTCCTCCATAAAGAGCATGTTGGTCAGGTTCAGGAGATCCTCAGTTTTCCTTCCACCGCCCAACAATGTCCCTTGTCAAGGTCAGCAGTTCTCCACCCCTGCTGAAAACAGACTATATCCCGTTTCCCCTTCCTGAGTTGCCTGACAGTTTGCCAGAACTTCTTTGAGGACAACCGAAAGTCCTTCTCCATGGCCTCCTCGAACTCCTCCCACACCCGGGGTTTTGCTTCAGCAACCACCTTAGCTGTCTCCCTTTTGGCCCTTCGGTACCAATTTGCTGCTTCAAGAGACCCCTGGGCCAGCCAGCCTCCTTCACCACTGGTGTCCACCAACGGTGTCTCAAGTTGCCACCCCGACAGGGACCTTCCAGACACAACTCTGAACAGCCGTCTCCACAACTGAGTTCCTGAGCATGGCCCACTCAGATTCAATGTCCGCAACAGGATGCAGGAGAAATTCCTCCAGAGTTGGGAGTTGAAGACCTCACCGACAGGTGCTTGCTCCAGACGTTCCCAGTCCACCCTCACTACTTGTTTGGGTCTTCCAGGTCTGTCCAGCAGCCCCCCCCCCGCCACCAGATTCAACTCATCACCAGGTGGCGATCAGTTGACAGCTCTGCTCCTCTCTTTACCTGAATGTCCAAGACATGCAGCTGTAGATCTGACCTTATGCTTGAACATGGTCTTTGTTATGGCCAATCCATGGCTAGAACAGAAGTCCAGTAACAATGCACCACTCAGGTTCAGATCAGGCACACCATTCCTTCCAATCACGCCCTCCAGGTTTCATCAGTTTTTTGTCATTGCCCATGTGAGCACTGAAGTCCCCAAGCAGAACTATGGTCTTGCCAGGCCATGCCCCCCACAGGACCCCACCCAGAGACTCCAAGAAGGCCGGATACTCCAAACTGCTGTGCGATGCACATGCACCAACAACAGTCAGAGTCTTCCTCCCAGCAGCATGTAGTCGCAAGGAGGCAACCCTCTTGTTCCACAGGGAGAACTCCAGCACTGCTGCACTCAGCATCCCCACACCTGCCACACCTGCCTGGCGCCTCTCACCCTGGGCAACTCCCAGGTGAGAGGGTTCCACATCCCTAGAACCAGTTTTTGAGGCCTGCAGTCATCTCTGCAGGTGGTGAGTCCACAGGGTGGCGACTCCATAATATGCCTGGCCCCATGGGTCAAGGTCCGGCAACCAGATGCTCGCCGGCAAGCTCCACTCCCAGGCCTGGATCCAGGAGGGTGCCACAGTCTCCCTCTTCTGGGCGAGGTTCCCTCACACCTGAAATGCTGTTTCATTGAGGTCTATGAATTATTCTTGGTCTGGACGTCACCTCAGCTCAGACAAGATGCAGAATTTCCACACAAGTAATTTATAGAACTTGCACTTAAAATATCACTGAGCCGTGTTTACTGTTTATGGTGGCATCCTTTGTTTATCTGAATCAGTTTATCTGTCTGACTTCATCAGAGACCATAATGCAACAGTGGTTTACTGTCAGCCACAAATACAGGAGACAGAGCAGTATGGTCATTTGTTGTTGTTCATTGTTATTACCAATTAATATTATCAATGTTATGGTGTGGAGAGATGATCAATAACATTAAGTTATGAGTATGACAAAAATTCATAGATAAAATAACATTGTCTCCTACCGTTCATCCAGTTCCACAGTGGAGAAACAGCTGAATAAATGTCAGGAACAAACTTACTAAATGCCAGCAGATGAATATCAGCTCAAACAAAGAAGAGCCTTGCGGGTTTCATTTACCACAAACGTAACATAACACGGATATCTCATATTTTGGCTAAAGTTTTCAGCAATGTTAGTCTTTGAATCACTGCTTCTGCAGTCTTCAATTACCACGGAGTCAATGAGCGTAAATATGGACAGGCCATTGCAACCCGTATTGTGGTCGGAGGGGGGATTACACCTGAGAGTTTAACTGGATTCTCATGTTGTACCCCCTCACACCGCACCCTCTGATCTATAGGCAGCAGCCAGACCCTTCTCCATGAAAATCAGATTTATTCGGACAAAACAAGACATTTGAGGACCTCATCTTAGGCTTTAGGAAACAGCGATTGACATTTTTCACCATTTTCTGACATTTTATAGACCAAACAATTAATCAGTTAATCGAGAAAATAATCAACGGTTTAGATAATGAAAATAATAGTTAGTTGCAGCCCTATTTTTTTGGTAGTAAGTCAGCCAATTAGAGTTAATATGGGAATGGTGCTTTTTTCATGTGACACTTTATTTAGCCTGAATTTAGTTACAATTATGATTCGAGAGCTACTGTGGTAGCTAATTAATAATTTTCAGAGATAATTATGAATTATAAAATCAAGAAATTATTAATATGAATTAATACAGGGCACCAACTGTTAGAGAGCCTCACAGGGGGAAACCAACTGTTGGATCTGTGAGGAGCTTGGCTGTTTATTAGCAATAATTAATAATTAACAGAGATAATTATTAATTATATGGCCCCGTCAGTGCTTGGACACTGACAGGGCCGTCCTCGCACTCTGTCAGCGGGTTTGATGGTAAGCTGTTCCTCAGCGGCGTGGCAGAGAACAGCAGAGTTGACTTAGTTGAATAAGAGCGGGGCAGAGAAGTTATCTGCGTCTTTGTGAAGAAAGCAGCGGTCTCTCTCAGATCCGGTGATTGTGTTCGGTTTAACATGGGCGAAGTCTTGTCTCATCCAGCAAGGGGAGAATCTTGCAGTCGGTGAGGGGAAGTACACATGCACGGGGTTACATCCTTTAGTAAATTGGCTTATGAAGGGAACAGAGCTTCCCCACAGAACAGTTACAATGGAATGGTGATGATTTCTGTGTGCAGCCGGTACTTAAAGCTGCAGTGATGAGACAGCTGTGTCACCATAACTTCCTCTGGTGTTGGAACATCTCTGCCAATTAGAGACGAAAGTTTCCGGATTCAACACTAAGGTGCGAACTGAGCAGAGCATGCTGGGGGATGGAGTCCATTTGGGAGTCCATTTGTTTGACTGGGCGCCCTTCCTTGTTCTCAGGCTTTGTGACTGTATGCAGGCCTGCCTTTGTCTTATGCACATGGAGTATGAGGCCCAACAAAACCATACAATTTACATATCTATATATTACTCTTCCCCTCACGTTGATGGCAGTGTCACAGCTTCTCATACCCAAGAAATCTTTTAAGAATCATGTTAAATTTATATTTATAACTCTTTGCTCTGCATATGGACATACACTATAGAGTTTAATACAATCATAGTATGTTTTGTATATGGTAGTCTATTACTAAACTGTTGCCAAAAAATATGTAATGGTGCATCTTAAAGCATTGTTCAATTGTTGTGTGTTGCAGCATGTGTCAGAGGAACTCTGCTGTCTGTAGGTGGACGTGACACAGAGCTCATGTTACAGCTACACAAACCCACCCATTCTCAAGCTAAGCAGTGTATATCGGAACTGTGTAACGAGGCCGTCACTTTTAATTCCATTTGATCTGTATTGATCTATCCTTCCACATGTGCAACAGGCAGTGCGTTGTACTCTAACGGTAGGGGTTCAGAATATATGATCCTGATGTATTGCATGCTCTGTTGCTGTCAGAAAATTCAATTATTGTTGCTCTCTTGGCTCATGCAAAATGAAGGAAATTAGCAAGCAGGGCGGAGCTGATAATCATCACACCAAACCATCCAAACCAAGTAATGTGCAGATGGTTTGTGGATTTGACACCATAGTGGAAAAAAAATTGTACATTAGATAAAGATGAGGCTGTTTGCTGACTTTGTAAAATGCAACTACCTTTCACTAACATCACCAAATTCAAAAGTCACCTGTTTGCTTGTTGAAGTACAAGACAGTGGAGGCTTTCAATGAAATGAATTTGTTCAAACGCAACAGGCTGTGTGAGCAGGAGAGGACTGACTTCTCTGTTAGTATAAACGGAGCTGAAGTGGTTAAGCCACATTAGCCACCAGCACAGACAAAGGTCTCCTGCATACTTTTTGCAGCAGTACACTTTCTCACGCAAGCAGCCACAATCACTCAATTGCGTGTGTTCCCAGCATGTGCCACTTGAAATCACAAACACTCCAGTTATGCTACCTGCACATCCTGTTGATGATTGGGTGTTGGCTCTTGTTTGATTGATGGATTGTTTGGGCTATGCGACCACATTTGGAAGTGTGTAAAATAAACATCACGATGATGCTGGTTAAATAGTTGTTTCGTTAAAGGACAGGTTCACAGTTTTTCAAGTCTGTCTTAAAACAACAGTCAAGTGTTCAAATGAACACTGAAACATGTTTTTCTTGTTGTAATCATTCCTCCTGTTCATACTGACCATTAGAAGATCCCTTCATAATGCACTTACAATGGAAGTGATGGGGGACAAAATCCACAGTCCTCCTTCTGTGCAAAAATGTATTTAAAAGTTTATCTGAAGCTAATATGAAGCTCCAGCGTCCACATGAGTCAAATCAAGTCGATATCTTTCAACATTACAGTCTTTTTATTGCCAAAGTCCCTCTTTTTGTTGCTATACTTCCACCGCAGCTCAACTTGGAAACACTGTTTGGGGAAACAGAAAGAGGGAATTTGATGCTAAAAAGACTGTAAATGTGGCAGTTATCCACTCGATATGACTAACTCAGACCGCTGAAGCCTCATAGAAGCTTCAGATCTACTTTTAAATGCATTTTTGCACTAAACGTGTGTGTGGACTAAATCTGTGAATCTGCGTGGACACACTGTGGATTTTGTCCTCCATCACTTACACTGAAAGCACATTTGAAGGGGATCTTTTAATAGCCAGTATGATGAGGGGGAATGATTACAGCAAGGAAAACCTCTTTCAATGTTCATATGGACACCAGACTGTTGTTTGTGAACATATCCTTTAATCTCTGGGAATGCCATGCATAAAGGAATCTGCAGGTTAACCTGGTTTTATGTCGACCTTCCATGTGGCTTTTGCAGCTCAGACTACAGTGTTGGAGTGTCATGGCGACTCCTGTAGGGATGTGAGTGCAGTGTATAGCAGAGGAGATTGTTGGGTCCTTTAATATCTGTAACATCTGTATGTGTAATATCTGTAATATCTTGTGACTTGTTTATTTGATGATTATGTGTTACTGAACAGCCACACTATGCATGGGCACAGGAGACAAAGAAATGATAACACACTTGCAGATCAGTGTACACAGGCTCAAATATACACAGACATGCTCAGACACTCTAATCCTCAGCAGTAAGAGCTGCTGGTAGAATGTAGGAAAGGGGAGATGGAGTCTTTGAAGGTTGCAGTGCAGCCATAGCTGACCAGTGCTGCTCAGAACTCAGGAACGTGTGGAAGGGTTTCAGCTTGCGTCACTTTTCCCGTCATCTGGGCGAATGACAACAAGTGAAGGAAAAAAAAGACAGAGATAGAGAGAGAACAAAGAGAAAACAGAGAGAGAGAGAAACAGAGAGAGAGAGAGTGGATGAGAGAGAGAAGCAAGTAGGCACATTCTTGGCCAGATTGCAGGTTTGTGTGTATGTAGAAGTGCAAGCATGTCTTACCTGCGTGTGTGTGTGTGTGTGTGTGTGTGTGTGTGTGTGTGTGTGTGTGTCTGTGTGTGTTTGTGTGTTTGTGCGTGTGTGTGCATGCGTGTCAAAAGTAGTGCTTGTCTAAATAAGGCCAGGGAGGAGGACGCTTATCAACAGCTGACAGGAATAATGTCTCACACTGCCCTCCGAGCCCCAGCCACATACACACAAACACACAAACACATACACACATACTCTCAGTCGGTCAGTCAGTAGTGTGCTTTATCTGGTATCCTCCTTGGTCAGTGTGGTAGAACTTTCTGAACTGTGTTGTTGACATGGCTGACCTTTAGACCGGTGCTTCCCTGATTTTGTTTCTGTTCTAATTGATTTCACTAAATAGAAGTACCACAGCCGATATATTACACTATAACTAACTTTATAACTATAACACTTTGAGTGTCATCAATTGTACACATCTTGCTTGTAACCAGTCTAACAGTATAGTGTTTTTTTTAGTTTGGGACTACAAACAGGGGAAGGTGTCTTTAGTAAAATATTTTTTGAGTTTCATATCTTGTCTGATGATATCGGTTTATCTTTAGAGATAGTGTAGCTCAACTTTTTTTTTTTTGAAACATATTGATGAATGAAATTAATGAAAAATCAGCTTGTCAGTTGCTCTCTGGTGCTCAAACTAAGTAATGATGACACTTTTTCTAAATGACTATAAATCTGCAATAGTTTGACATTTTTTATTGGCCATTACAGTCTCCTCATCACTGATGCTTTCATCTCTTCAGTGGAAGCCTGAGTGATGTTTAAGTCATATGTTTTTCATGTACAGATGTCACTTGTTTCGTTTGTCTGCTTTACCGCTGCGTTACTATGGTGTTGTCATGGCGGTAAAAGAGAGGGCTACACTAGATAATTATAGACGCTAGTTGGCAGCAGAGTGATTGAATCCTGTTGACAGGATTTTCAGATGATCCCCCTTCCAACCTCAATTTACTGCAGCGTGGCACTGTTCGTATTTCCGCTCAATAACTCCACCAGAAGTGAAGCAGCTGCAGAAGCAACTGACTGACTGCAGTCAGCTATCTTCATTGTACCTTAGCACTGCACATGCTGTAGTTTTTTGTGGCACTTTATGTTCGTCATGTCTTAATTCAAGGCTCCCTTGTCATGTTGTTTGTTTGATAATGCTCCTGTTACATCTTAAAAGTTATTATGTGTTCATAAAGACTGTTTTGTGTACACATCTAGTAATTGTTTTAAGTTAAATAGTGTAACACTAATTCTGCTAGCTTTGCTATTTTTCTATGGGATTTGTACCAATTGTACCAATATGTTGTTAGCATCATACTAAGCTTTTATAGCTTTTCATACTAAATCTTTTCATACTTTAAGCTTTTCATACTAAATCTGCTCAACATTACAAAGGGATGCCCAGCATTAATGTTACATTTGGCTAACTTAGTTGCAGTTGCTGTGAAACGTTGAGGCATCTTGCTATCAAGTTAGCATTAGCTGCATGTTACTTGTAATGCTGGCTATTATTTACTGTCCAAACACACCACCCATTCAACTTTAAAAAGTACAATATGGTTGTGGAAAACAGTAGCTAACAACGGGATGGCCAAATTAAAATTACTTTCCTTTTTCATAACCTTAGGTAGTCAATGAAGCACGTTTTTTCAATAGCAAAAGAGAACATGACAAAACATTTATTAGCCTAAAGTGAGCTAACACTAATGCCAACTCATAGTACTTATAAGCACCAAACTCAGCTAATAATAAACAAAATTTCAGTGTATTTTGTAGAAACTTTTAAAGTTATCTGGCTAAGTGTCTGAACTTGCTTTGTGGAGTGCCATTATCATGGATGTTTTCTGTCTTTTAATAAATGCTGACAAATACTTTATAGTTACACAGAATATATATGGAAGATGCTAATTAATTAATTGATGAATATTCAATACAGTATATTAGGGCAGCGTATTGCTGTCACACCAGAAAAGGAAAAATGGATCTTAACCCGAAGAAGCTGGTTGTTTAACAATGAAGACAACAACTCCCATGATCCCACACTACTTCACACCGCCATCACACTCTGTCTTTTGTTATTGTTTTGATAGAGAGACCCCTAGTGGCAGAAATTACATTTTGTACGTTTAATCAAATATGTAATCAATAACGCAGCATTTATCTGGCTGTTTTGTTTTTGAGGGTACTGTTGGACATTTCAAAGTTTTACCTGTTACACTAATGTTTACCAAGTAGGCTGCTTCAACATGAAGCAGTATAACTGTCTGTGCTTGAGAGCTGGAGGTGCATGTAACGTTAATGTTTATAACCATAGAAAAACACAGCTTTTTATTATCTGCCAAGTTTGTTCAAAACAGGCCTGCTCCTTTTAAAGCTGTTACCTGTTGATGAGTTCCCACAGAGAACTATGAGTACAAGACCTGTGTGTGTGTGCGTGTCTGTGCATGTTTGACGTTATAACAAAGTTATCACAGTATAACATGAAACATTTTATAATAAGTTATTACGTTATAACATCAATACGCTTCCGTAGTATATAACTTAAGGTATGATTTTACCCAAAGAGTAGCATGTTTCACCTACAGGACTCATGTTTTAATGCTGTTGTTCATCATTTGTGATGAACAACAGCTTCAGAGACTGCTGACAGCGCTGTCAGTCAGAGAAATGATCGCACTTGGCACACTTGGACGGTAGAGGAGGAGACAGCAGAGACGCTGGTATGTGTCTGTTTAAACAGGAGTTTAGCTGCCTTCCCTGCATTTAAGGCCAGAGCTGAAAGCGTTGAAGCTCGGAGCAGGAAACACAGTCACTCTGCTGTCCTCCACTTCCATTATCTCGCGCCAATTCATTTTGAAAGAGTAACGGCCAATGGGGAAACTCTTAACACTCAGCCAGCCCACCAATGGTGAAACTTCATCACTCACTCACGGACAACCGTGGTTATAGGGTCTGTGGTCGGTCTAGCCAAAAAGTCTGCGAATCACTTGCTGCTTGTAAAGCTGCATAACTCTTTGTACACAGTGATGATGAATGTATCAGCCTTTTCGCAGCTGGACAGTCAAAGGACACTGTTTAGATACATTCTAGTGAGTAAATCAAACTCAAAATAGGGGGTTAAAAAGTTTCCAGTGGAAATTTGCACCTTTGGTGTCATGTGCTACAAGTACATACGCAATGCCCAGAGGGAAGAAAGTGTAGAGTGTAGCCATAAGCCTAGCAAGCCAACAGTCAGTAATGGATGAAATAAAACTAAAATCAAATATAGCCTCGGGCTGGGTTAATGTCTCAAATTTGGCAGTACTAGCTGGGTTCAGTCAGGTCATCTCTTAAAGATGTGGGTACGGGCGGAACTCTATGCTTCACTGTTTCATTACCTTTGTGATGGGATAAAATTGCATCATGGGATGAAATTGCATTTGAACCAATCCATTTTGATCTACTCCCCCTGAGTGATTTGATAACTGAAACAGTTTCCAGCACTACACAGAGTGTGGAGTGCTGGAAAACAAATACATTGGAGTTTTCTGACACTACTCATAAGTTTGAATTATTTTAAAATATTTTTTACTGGTTATTGCACTTCAAAAATAATAGTAAATATTACAATGTGGCCCACTCAATTCCCCCCATTTTGACTCTTTCTCTATAAAATAATACCTCTAAGTATTCTAATCTGTATACTCTAGTATGAAACCAATCAACAGTGGCAATTTTACTGTTAACACTAAGAATCATTAGATATCGAGCATCAACACATAGGGAGGTGGTATGGTAGGTGGATGGGTTGCAGTAACAGGTGGTAAGGACAGTCAGGTTATAAAAGCCACTGTTGTCTAAGATATCATGTAAGTCTGTCTTGGCTGTTTCTGTTTTTTACCACCAGGTGTGAACATGTGAGTTTTTTACTTGCTGGATGCTAAACTCACTGAGTATCTATGTGTGTTTGCAGGACATCCCACGCCCGGGCCAAAGCAGAGGCTGCAGATCAGGCTGCACATTCAGCCAGTCAGGATTCAGATATTGCCAGAGCTGTGGCCAGAGAGCTCTCCCCAAGCTTCCATCAGCCAGGTACAGTAACGGCAGCAACAGCACAATAACACAGAGTAGATCAGGATACTGTAAGAGGACAGTGACTCACATAACTTTCAATTTCAGTTAGTTTATTCACTTTTATTGATTTATACTGATTAGTCAATTCATCGTCAGAATAATCGAGTATGATGAAAACATCAATAGTTGCTGACATGTTTACGTCAGTTACAATGCTCACAGTGCTCACATCAGGTGTGAGTGTGTATGTTTGTGTGTGTGCGTGGTTCTTCACAATTAACAATCAAATCAGGAGAAACATTAACAATCAAATCAGGAACCTCAAGATGACTGACACTTGAATCTCTGCTCTAGACCCTCTGAGCCGTAATAGCTGTTTGCTTGGTTTTTTCAAGATTGCGTCAGCTCGTCACTTGATCTTGCCAGTGTTTTGTTTGGATATTCAACAATACATTTAAACATTATGGATGGTACCCGCAAACAGTGCTTTTTTTTGTGGATCCCTCCTGAGGTCTGTACTACGAAGCAGGATTTGAGGTTAGCAAAGTAACTTCAGGTTTAACTCTGGGTTTTCAGGGTTACGACATTGGTTCACTTCTTACCGGGGTTCATCACCATGGTAACTTATACTGAACAGCTAAGCTGCTCTGGAGCAGGTTAACTTCAGAGGATCAGATCACAATCTGTCAACACCCCAACCACTGGCCAATAACATAACTGGAAAAAAAAGGAGTCATCATTCCTACAGGATCCCTACATGGATGAAAGTCCTGAGTTTACAGTGAAATGACCAGCAAAAAAGAGCAATATATACATTTATAGGTCAGTAGAAACACTTTATTGCTCCAGGCTTTCATTTCCACTCTTGTTCTAAAACAGAGCTTCTAATAAACTGTTTACAACACTAAACACATAATGAGGATTTTAGCTGCATTTTAATTATGCAAACTTGATTTTCTCCCAGAGTGACAGCTGACACTGTGGATGATTTTACGCTCTGACTCCATCACCGCAGCTCAGAATAACATGAGACAACTGTGTGATGGTAACTGGAAATAAAAATGAAAGGTTGTCTTTTATTAGAAAAATAATCCACACACTGCTAATTGGTTCCCATGATTATAAATGTAACATTTGGGTCAGATAGACCTCATCAGTCACTTTTCCACTCTTTGCTTCGGTAGCAGAAACAGTCTTTTAACTTTTTATGTGACACGTTCAGAATTGTTCCATCATCCAACTAAACAGCAAAAAATACTCAATCTATACTTAAGTTATATATAATAATTCTTACATGTATTTTAAGCCTTAGCCTACTTTTAATATGTGGAAATTATTTCTAGTGCTTCTACATCTTCTTATTCTGTTGATTGAAGGCTGTTGTTTACATTTCACTTCATTGAATAGAACTTTTTTCTGTACCTAAAACAGAAGTTTTCTGCAGGTACTTGGTATCATTGTTTCATCTCATATCATATGAAGTACTTCATGCATGGTTCTGATGTTTGTAATTAACAACCTTGCCTCTTTCACATGAACGTGCTCGTAGCTGGAAAACCCAGAGTTGACTGAGCTAGTTGATAACCAGCTTTGTAGTACTGGTTATCTGGACGGCCAATGTTACCAAGATAACAAAAAGATATCCTGGGTATGTTGAACTTGGGCCCTGGCTTCGGCCTACATCAGCTTTAAGCCCTGCTGAAATCAGTAGCTGTATGCTTGGTTTTCTCAAGATTGCATCAACTTTCCATCTGATCGTGACAGTATTTTATATTTTATATTCAACAATAAAAAAAAATGTGATCACAATCATTTTTCCCATATTGATCAATATCAATATTTAGCACCATCAGATATATAACATTTGATAATGCTGCCATTTGAAGAGTATCCCGATAATGACTGAAGCCTGAAGAAACCAGAATCTTCATTACTTAAACTTTAGAATATAGTTTATTAACATAAAAAAATAGAATGACATAATGTATCCTACAGTTTCTTACAGTTTCATGTGAAAGTTTTCTGTCAATCGTATCTGTCAACATGGGCCCAAAAAAAGCCATCAAGAGGAGGATTATTTACCATTGTCTATGGTGCATGAGCTGCTTGACCAACAGATATCATCATCACCATCATTCTTCAAAAACCTGATGGCTCAACAAGAAAAAAACTGTCATTCTTCCAAATGTTTGTTGACTCCACCAACTTAAGGGTTGACAACATTTTGAAAGACATATAGGATATTAAATAAAGACTGCAGAACTCTCAGAGCTACATGGATGAGTTAAAGAAAAAGCTTTTTGATAACTGCTAACCCTCTGTCAACCTAACCATCTCTGACAGGTCTCTGTTTGTGCAATCCTCCATTGACAAACTCACTGCTAAATCTGAATATCTAAGTGTCAGTCAAGGAAGAACAATATTCTCATCAGTGGAGTGCCTGATGAGAGAAATGAATCATGGAAAGTCACAGAATCCAAAGCTAACTGCTGGCTGATAAGTTGGAACTTGATCTGAAACTAATTGAGATTGAACATGCATATTGCAATGGAAAATATGATGAGCAATCCAACAGGCCATGGTCAATTGTTATGAAATAACTCAGATTTAATGATAAAAAGGAAATTCTTAAGAAAGGAAAAATCTCAAGGGAATAGTAGCATATTTACGATATGACCAGCTAGTTATTCACTCACCTCCAGATCTCGCACCGCGCCCCTCATGAGTGAACTTGTCCCCCCCTTCTTCCACTTGCAGTATCTGACTCTATTTCAGCTTCCCTTGCTATAGACACTAACCCTGTTTTGGACTCCTTCAAACCAGTCAGTGAATGACTTTGTAGCATTTTCCAACTACTTAAATCTGTCATCCTTCTCTTGTGCTGATCCTGATAATCATTTCAGTGTTTTTAATCAGAAGTTAAATACTTATAGATATTACAATGAAGACTCTTTAAAATCAGTGTGTCTTGCAAAAAATATAAAAGGCTCCAATTCCTTTACACTATTTCATCTGAATGTTAGGAGTATGCCAAAGCACTTGGTAGGCATTAATTGACTACTTTGCCTCACTACCTTTTACAATTTTCTGTTGTAGGTCTTATTGAAACTTGTTAAATGACTCTTAAGTGTCTCTCAACTCAGTAAATGCTTACAATCATGTTTTCAGTCACAGAAAAAAATTCCAGGCCATGCTGTCATTGAGCTGTAATATTAACTCTTTTGTTGATAATCTTTATGAACTACTGATCACCACTGTCAAGGAGTGGAAACTCTGTTTTATATTAAGTGATTTCAACATTAATTTACTGCAACCCAGTTTAGGAAAAATTGTGAATCAGTTATTTTGCAAATGCCTTATATCCCCTTACATCACAAGCCACTAGAATCACTCTATCCATTAAGTAATTGATAGACAATATTATTACTAACTGTACAAGAAAATCCGGAGTGTCTGCATATTCTCTACTGATCACGCAAGGTGCGGGGGCTTGTTCATAGCTGCTTGCAGCTTTAATTATTATTATTATTTTCCTCTTAAATGTTTGCGTAAATTCCTGGGAGATGGTGAATGCGAGAGACATGAGATTTTGCCCATTGATTGGAAGTTGTGTGCAAGTGCTGCCAAAGAAATATGACCCCAATCGGCCAGATGGTGGCACTATAATGATTAACTTTACATTTTGGCTTATAACTTTTGAACTGTACGTCTCACAAACAATTTAGATTTTCTGCCATTTTGAATTTTTAGAAAAACACATATCTTTACCTCCTAAACCACAGGTCTGATTGCTACCAAGTTTTCTGTGGATCATTATTGGACAAAGCTTATCAAAAGTTGCAGAAAGCTTGTTGATGTCCTATTAAGTTTTCAAGATATTGACCAATGGGCTTTAAAAGATCTTGGCTCAGCACATAAATGGACCAGAGTCAACAACCATTGGCCAGTCATCACAAAACTTGCAGGATATGTCCACATAAGCACCTAAAACATACAACACGTTTCATTCCAATCGACCACTAGGAGACGCTGCAAATGACAAAATGGGCGTGGCATAACACAAATCAGACTATAAATCAGAAAACGTTTGCCAATCATTATAAAACTTGCAGAATATGTTTCATAACTTGTTGAACCATGTGTGTAAAACTATTTTGAAATCACCCAATATGGGGCTCCACCAGTTCCAAACACATGCTTGAGCCTGGCTCAAATTTGGCCAGAAATCAATGACAATTTGCCGAAACCAAAACCAAAATTGGTGGATATTTTAATTAAGCTGTTGAAGCTTTCGACTTCTAATTTCTATGGAAATTGCATTTTCTTCTCCCTTTTAGATAGGTCTGTTTTAAAAATATTTATGTCTGTTTGTATATTTGAGCATATACAGCTGTCTTTAATTCCGATGTTAGGTGGGTTCTTTTTACAAGCCCTCAGGGTTTTTTTCCTCCCACCTGTGAAGTTTTTGCTATTGTATATTTCTTCTCATTTTATTACATGCACAAATAAAGAAATAATAATAAAAAACTAAAACTGTCAGTTGACAGGAGGATGTCACAAAAGTCACACTTCAGCCTGCACTGTGTGTAGTTCAGAGCTGCTACCTGCATGAACACTGGTGCTGGTGTCAGCTGTGCGCTTCCTCTGATGTGAGGCTTCATCAGTGACCTTGGGCATTCTGGGAATGCATGGAAGCCATTGACAGCTTTTTGAACAAGAGGCTGAGGGCTGGATTTGAAACCTCAGACAAATGCCTTCACAGTGAAATCATGGATTCAAATTCATGCCGTTTTTACACAGGAAAGCATAGCATGAACATCAGGGAGTGCTCTGTGTGTTGACACAGGAGGTGCTCAGGCACAGTGTTGAGTGTCGTAGTAGTTGAGTGACTGTACTGAGCACATAAAACGGAGAAAAATAGACTTCAAGTGTAGGAATATTATTTGGGTGGCAGTTATGCACCTATAGTTTAAATGAAACATGAGCTGTCTTGCAGCCTGTGTAGACAGCTGTATTGATTGAAATAGTAGCTTATGTTTTGTCAGACGGGTGTGAGACGGATGACTGAAAAATGCTGCTGAAATGCTCCCTGGGTAGACAAAGTGTCAGGTATTGTCACAATTAGCAACACACTATATGACAGTGAATGATAGCCTGAATAATGGCCCAGACCAAAAGTGGTTGGTAGCCAAAGAAATCAGGTTGTGATATGTATTATGTATTGAAGCTCAGTTGTTGTTTACACAGTTAGAACAGCTGTATGCTTTTGTTTTCTACAAAACTAAACCAGAACAAAAGAACATGGAGAACCCACAAGAACACGGTAGAACACTCAAGTTTGTCCTTTAAAGCAAAGCTGATTCTTTCAAGGTGAAGGATTTCCAACAAGTTACAAGGCAAGAGTATTTGGGTCTGGTTTAATAAAGCTTAAGCTATGGTTCAGAAGCTGGGCTGATCAAAGAATTTAGGGGATGAGTCATACCATTTTCGATATGCAGGAATGTTTGTTGCTTCACAGCTATGACAGTCTTTGTTCTGTGACTTGGGCCCGACCAGGCAATTTTCAGTCTGCAGTAAATGGTGATTGTGACTAATGCTAAGTTACAAGGTCGGGGATGATGGAAATAATCATCTCTAAGTCTGTACAGAATGTTCACTGAGTCAGGATACACATACCCTGAGAGATAGAAGCAGGTGATTGAGCCATCTGGTGACTCAAGAAAACAGGTCAGGATGTCACTGAGACTGAGAGAGATCACTACAAGGTTTTAAATGTTGGAATTTAGTTTGCTTCCACATACTACCCAAATATATACAGTATAAGGGCTGCAAATATTGATTATTTTCACAATCATGTATTTTACTGTTTACTGTTTGGCAGAGTTTTTAAAGGAAAATTCCATTTCAACTTGACATGCTGTATTTCCCATAAATATGTCCATTGTGGCTCTATGGATGATGCTAACTTTCCACTCACCAGCTTGTTGAAATTCAAGGACTTGCACAAAGCGACATAGATTGAGGAAAGCTGCATGAGCCTCCCACAAGTTTCCAGATAACCATGATTTTTACATGAATCACTCCAGATATATATATATATATACACGTGTGTGTGTGTGTGTATACAGATGTATATATGTATACAGACGTGGCCGAAAATATGAGTACGCTTCCAGCTTTTTTTTAAACCACAGCCTTTAAAGGCAATAACTGCAGTCAAGCATTTTCTGTAACTCTGAACAAGGTTTTTACACTTCTCCACTGGTAGTTCGGCCCACTCTTCTTGACCAAACTGCTCCAGTTCTCTCAGGTTTGATGGGTACTGTCTCCCAACTGCAGGTTTCAGCTCTTTACACAGATGTTCACTAGGATTCACACCGTCTGAATCTGAGCAAGTAATCTGAGTACAGTTTTATCATAGCTGATATAAAATACTAAGAAAATAAGACCCAAGTTGAAATAGACCACAGTTATCCTTAAATTCAGGGCTATTCACCTGTCAAACATGTTTAAATTGTCTTTGTCATTTTTATGTAAGCATATAGCTTACTTCCTTAACCTTCTTGTCATTTCAGGCCCTGACTACATACGACAGAAGTATAATGAGCCAGTAGAGGTGAAGGAGGTTTCTGAGGAGGATAAAAAGGAGAAATCTCCATCAAGGAGCCCTCATTTCTACCGGAAAGGCACAACACCAAACCAGTCTCCATCTCAGAGCCCAGGTCCTAGCCCTGCTTCTTCACCCACTGCCATACAGAAGATCTTCTTTGGCAGTAAAACTTCTGCCACTGTCGATCCCCCAAAGCCTGCTGGGAAAGAAAACCGAACCCCAACAGCTGAGTCTTTAACTGCAGGTAGGATACTTGGATTATTTTTAATTTGATCAACATCTTCTGTATATCATGGAAAACCCTTCATCAGCAACTACGAGTCTTCAGTTTTTTGGGTTTTGACCTGAATATAAGACAGTTTTATTCAAGAAAGTAGTTGAAAAAGTGGGGACTCAACATTTAGATTACCATTGTCACAGATGATGAGGAACTGAAAAAGACAAAGACAGTCTGAAAAAGGCAAACTGCGGGAGAAAATAATTTTGACTGCTTTGACGATACTGTGATGTATCTTTTTTTTTCCAAAAACAAGTGTTGGAAAAGGGAGTGTGCATTAATATTTGGTAGGCTTCGAGTTTGTCCCTTGCTAAATCTTAACACAGAGAACAAATGGACAGTAACAAAATCTAGAGTCTAGAGAGCAAGACTGTTTTGATGGTGGTGCTCATGAAGCATTCAGCAGCAGCAATTATTCTGGAAGAAACATTGTAAGCAGTGGCTGTGATTGTAGCAGCAACACGGTAAGCAGGAGAAGTGTTTTTTGTTGCAACACAACGAGCAACAGCAGTGACTTAAGCATCAACACAATGAGCATGAGCAGTGATTTTAGCATCAACAGAATGAGCGGCAGCAGTGATTTTAGAGGCAGCGGTTATAACAGCAACACAGCAGCAAGTAGCGACATTTTTAGTAGTAACATAGTGAGCAGCAGCTGTAGTTTTTCTACAGCAACACAGTGAGAAGCAGCAGTGTATTACAGTCACCAGCCACTTTATTTGGAGCAACAGCAGTAGTTTTAGTAGCAACACGGTGAGGAGCAGCAGTGGTTTTAGCAGCAACACTTTGAGCAGTAGCAGTAGTTTTAGAAGCAACACAGTGAGCAGCAGCAGTAGTTTTAGTAGCAACACAGTAAGGAGCAGCATAGTTCTAGTAGCAACATAGTGAGAAGCAGCAGTAGTTTTAGTAGTAACATGGTCAGCAGCAGCAGTAGTTTTAGTAGCAACACAATGAGCAGCAGCAGTAGTTTTAGTAGCAACACGGTGAGCAGCAGTAATTCTAGGAGCTACACAGCAAGGAGCAGCAGTAGTTCTGGTAGCAACACAATGAGAAGCAGCAGTAGTTTTCGAAGCAACATGGTGAGAAGCAGCAGTAATTTTAGAAGCAGCACAGTGAAAATCAGCAGTAGTTTTAACAGCAACACATTGAGTAGCAGTTGTTTTAGAAGCAACACAATGAGAAGCAGCAGTAGTTTTAAGAGCAACATAGCAAGCAATTTGGACCGCATTAATTACTGTATTATTAATTATATGATAATTAATATTTTCTGTTCTGTTCCATTTATTTGCTATTGTGAGTTAACTTTGAGGCATTAAACTACTGGTCATCACATTCTACATTTGCTTCACAATAAAATCATTTTAATGTGAGGGTAGTGGTAGGTCTTTGAAACTGTGAAATGTTGACAATGAAATTTGAGGTTAGCTAATGGTTAGATGTCAAAATCTGTATCAGGAAAGAAAAATTCAGACTGGCGCATCTCCAGTATCATGGTGAACAGCAACAGTGATTGTAGCTGCAACATGGGTTTAAACAGTGATTTCAGCAGTAACAGTCAGCAGCAGCAGTGATTACAGAGGTTGCAGTGCAACATGTGTTGGCTGTCAAAGAGTGACTTTTTAAACTGTCTGGCCTGATGTTAGGGTACTGAATATGTATTGAGTTGAGTATATTATGTGGATTCAGTTACTAGCTGAAGTGCTAGCTTGTCATTGCAAAGCGTGTCAGTTGATTGTCTCTGTCACTCTCTGTTAGTGTGGGTGTTATTAATTGAAGATCTCCATTACGAAACGTATCAGCGTTTTAATAGAGTGCAGTGGGGCACATTTGACAGGTGGCATTCCTTAAGTGCAGTTGGTCACAATTAACATATGGTTAGAAATGGATTGCGATTTATACATCCAGTATGATCAATTACTTTCAAGGGGATTCAGGTAGAATATATGTATCCGTTCACTGGTTGATATTTCTCTTCTTTTCTCTTTTACTCGGCAGGCATAACAAAAGCAGCGTCAAAACTTTCACTCAGACAGGAAGTGAAGCAACAGGAGGCTCCAGCCAACACCACGACAGTCAGCAGTTACCCCAGCAATGGGCAGATCCACTCCCAGTACCATGGTTACTATGTCAAGGCAGATGTCAAGATTCTGCCACCTGAAGATCCGATTGGTGTGGAGGACGACTTTCATCCATCAAGCCTTGCACGCTTGCCGCCACCTGCCAAACAGATTCGGTCACCAGCAGTAAAATCTCTGCCAGCCCCCAGCCCTTCACCAGTTCCCCCAAAAGAGAGCACTAAAGCACCAGAGCTCCCCAAGCCCAAAAGACAGGAATCACACAAACCAAAGAGCCTTGCAGAAACCAAGAAAGCTAGTGTGGAAATTTACCCTGAAACTGTAGAAGAGGAGTCGGTGAGTTATACATACAATACAATATGTATGATTTTGATTTGAATCCCACAACCCTGATAATATTAATGCCAGCGGTCTCTACCCATGTGCCTTCTAGGGTAAAAAGGATTAGGATTTCACTAAATGGTTGCTCCTCTCTCGCAGTGCAGTGAGCCTCAACCCTTGCTGTAGATGTTTAACTGTATGTGGAATGGAAATAAAATTACGGCGGTAATCTCATGGTTTGGGGATATTGTTGGAATTAGGCTTGGGCAGTATCAAGGTATACCAAGGTATTTAGAAATCCTGAAGGTATGATTTTCAATACAGTCAAAAATACAGACCCTCCTCTTTCTATTAAATTGATATGGAGATGCTATATTGAGGTGATGTATTGTAGTGCACGGTAGGCACCACCAGAGGTCAGTCACTACTGGTGGAACAAGCAGCTTAGCAGAGAAAGATGGCGACTGCAAGTTTTGTGGAATCATGAAAATATTGCCACATATAACTTTATCTTGAGATGACTTCTTCCAACTACAAAAGCAGTTTATTAGCCACATGATTTTATTCAACTGCCAGTCTGCCACCACTACCCGCACATCATCTCCGTTCAGACCACTAATGTGTCGTATCCACTGGGATGGAGTGTAATCGGTAGGGCTGTCACAATAACGGCAATATTGCAGTACCGTGCTAAAGACAATCCAACTGTGGTGCATGGTAAGCAACCGCCACATCTGTGCTATGTTCATTTTTTTGTTTTTTTTTCATGAGGCTAGGCTCGTCTTGTTTTTGCTAACCTGGCAATCAGCCCTCATAACAGAGGCGGGCTTGGGATGACTCAGTTATATGTTTAAACTCTCCCAGGTCACTGCATGGCCGAGCAGGCTGCCATGTAACCTGCGAGGTAAAGTAGTTTTCCACCAATCATAAAATCTAAAAGTGCATCCAGCCAGACTCTGTTCATAAATCCTAGGTTTAAGGGGACTCGGCTGTAGACCAACGTTGTTTTAAAATGTTTTCAATGTTCATCAGGAACTGCTGCTCCATTTGGCCAACACGTAATCAGACTAACATACGTTGATTTTCACTTTTAAAAAAAAGGCGCTAACACCACATATGCCCGCATGCCATGCTGTTAAGCCACCCTAAATCACAGCAGGGGAAATTCCTTCACCACAACTACCCTAGTCCTCCAGCAAGAATCTGTGGAAGAAGGGTGCATGTTTCCTATCTATTCATTATTCTATGGGCCCTAAGTATTTAAATCCAAGACTTGTTTAAGTACGCTAACTGCATATTAAACACACAGCATTGTAGGCTAGACAGTGTCATACATATTACAATGACTTCTATGACCAGCAGCTCAGTTTTTACGAGTTTTAGTTTTCTTTTTTTTAACACAAATACCTTCATATACCATATACCCCAGTGAAACGTCAGGAAGGTATGAAGGTATGAAAAAATAGATACTGCCCAAGTCTAGTTGGAATTAGGGCTGAAGAATTTGAGGAAAATATCTAATTGTGACTTATTTATTTATTTATGTATTTTACTTACCAATATTGCGTTTGTAAATTGCCCTCTATAAATATAATGCAAGGCCTTTATTGGTGGTTTGCATAAATAAACAAAATAACTTTGTAGCAAACATATTCTTGTTTCTAGATGTAAATAATGACAGTAGTTTGAAAAGGTCCTCTATTAACTTCTAAAAAACCTGACTAGTTTTCTATCAAAAAAGGGGCATTTGATATGACAAATGATATAACATTAGTGGTACACTTGACATAACTCGATTTTGAAATTTATTTATGACATTCAAAAGTGGTGTTTTATTCAACAGTGACATTTAAGAAATAATGAAATGAAAAATGAAATCATAAATTGTAATGATAAACTACTGGTAGGTCATGTCTGACAGTGTAAGCTAATAGTTTTGAGGCTGTTGATAGCAGCTGCCTCAGCTAGCCTCATAACCTGACAGGATGAGCTGCCTCACATCCCTCAGTCATGATTCAGCGCCTTTAAAATGATTAGCTCAAAACAATGATATGTGCTTAAATGTTGGATTAGAAGATCAATATCTGCCAACCATCAGTCGTTAACATTCAACTATTACCAAGCTAGCTGCTAGCTACCTGTATGAAAATAATACAACACATTATTATTTATTTTCCTTCTTTTCAAGTGTTAAAGAGTTGAGTTTCTTTCATGATGAAACTGTACAGACATGAGAGCATATTAACCAGACAAGGGTTTCATTTTTTAGTTTGGCCATCTCACAGATTTAATGTTAATCAGCTAGTAGCTGCATTGTCATTATAGCAAGAGAATTATTCTTTCACCTCTTAAAGCTCATTTAAGTTATAAAAATATGAGTTGATTTAAAAACAATTTTAAAATTTAAAACCTTTTGCTAAGCTACGCTATCTCTCTCTTTAGCTGCAAGATGCTAAGGTATGTTCACCAGCCATTTCACAGTTGTTGTGTGCTGGTTGCCAGGCAGCATCAATTTATAAGAGCTTTATTTGTCTGAAAAGGCTGCCTGTGGGGATCAAATATACAGTAAACTTGCATTCTGTAACCCTATATCCTAATGTAACCTAATCCTAAACAAATAATACAACATAAACTTCTCTGTGTTTCCACAGGGTCCTAACTCTATCTTGGTGGCTCTTGTGATGCTGTTGAACGTTGGTCTAGCAATAATTTTTGTCCATTTCCTCACCTGACCAAATCTGAACTCAGGTAAGAATTTATAAAACATCAAATGTTTTTCTTTGTATGAAGCAGAAACTGACACTCAACTGTACAAAGTTTTTAAATTCCAAGGGTTATGTAGATAATTTGAAGCACATGAAAATTAATTGCATGTGTGTTTATTTTATTTACAATGTTTGCCACTCACACTAATATTGTGTCAAAAACATTGTGTCTGTAAATTGCTGGCAATTTATCAGTGTTGTACTAAAAATGCCTGAAGCTTTGTAAATAATCCCACAGTGGACATGAATTTATTTTTCACAGAGGTGCAGGTTAAACCTGCATTGGCCATCCATAAGGGGTAAATGCGCATCAGCTAAACTGGCTTTGTGACCCACCTATGTTTCTGGGTTGAACATGGTTTGAGTCATATATTGGAATTTTAGGCCAAAATGGTAGACTAGTGGGCATTTTCCAAATGGTATATCCAGGGTCCCCATGGATCCTTAAAAAGTCTTACAACATCTTAAAATACTTTTTAGTAATTCAAGGTTTCAAAATGTCTTAATTTTTAAGAGGGGAGGCACTACATTTTGATCTGTTTAAAAACAATGAGGATATATATTGTAACTTTTCCAATAGTGAATAAGACCAGGGAGAAACCTATATAATTATATGTGACAAACATAAATGTTTTGTCAGATATCCAACAGCTAGAGGAAGCGAGAGAGTCCAAACAGCAGTGCACTGCAACAATAAAACCAACGACTCTAGCCCTCTCGCCCTCAAACTATGTCAAATGCTCTTGGAATTATCCCTGCACTGTGTAGTCTATAAGTTACTCTATGAAGATTTCACGGGGGGAAAACACATTTTATTCAGTAATTACTCCCAGTAATTTTTCATTTTTCAGTCACAGTTAAGCTGTTAGGTTACCATCAATAAAACTCAACACTTCCTACAGATGTTTCAAATTAAGAGCCAGCAAGGGAGAGATTATACCCTCTTGTTGCGTGAAGACCAAAACCTCACACCATAAGTACAGTTTCTTTACATCTGCAGCCTCAATACCCTCCCTTCCCTTCCCCATGTTTATTACACGTTATATTAACATAACACACCATAATCTCTCATTTGCACATCAGTGATCTTTGAACCCACATGGCACGTTACATTAACTTACATTACTATCTTATGAATTATGCATACTGTATATACTGTTTCCTCCAGGCTAATATTCTGTACATTCATCCCATTCTCTTCTATTTGAATGAACTGTGATATTTAAAAAGGAATCTATAATCTTACATCATACAGCATATTAGATGCAGTTTCATTTCACTTTGATCAACAAACAAGTAAATCCACTTTAGAGACATCTAAATTGGATTAATTTATTTAGTTTAATTGATTAGAATCCAGGTTTTGTGTTTTGTAAAGAATTGTGTGTTTCTGATATATTAAGGTAGGTTACTTTAAAATATTCATATTTCAAAATGTGCATATTTGTTATTTGGTCATTGCAAACACAGTCCTTGAATGCCATTCAACAGAATAAATGAGCTCTTCCTTTAATCTGCAACTTTTTTGACCCTGCAGTGGACTCTTCCAAACTAGTCGCCCAAGCCGCTAACTCTCCATCAGCCAAAGGGGCCTTTTAAAAAAAAATGGCGCCAGTCAGAATGGCAGACATGGGCAAAACGGAGGACTGAAAATAGATGAGTGAAGAAGGAGGAAAAGGAGAAGAAGTGGAAGAGAAAACATAAGGGGAAGAGAGAGAGGGGGAAAAAAGCAGAGAGAGAGAAAGATGAAACCTCCACCACCACCACCACCACCCTCTCTGGATGGACTGAATGTCTTTGGTGCTCGAGTCCAACCTGATTGGACTGGCGATGATTTGTGACTCCACTCAGAGTGCAGTGAAAGCTGAAGCAAGCAGTCGCTGGTGCCCTGAGCCTCGACTATGGATTCTCTATCAGGGTTAGAAATAACAGGAGGCCTGGAGAGCAGAGTGAATGTGAGTGAGTGTGAGGCCTGGCATCTATGCTGCCTGTAAATGCCTCAAATGTGTGTGCTTGCCTGTCTGTAGCTCCATTTCCATCCAACTGTTCAGCAAGTTTGGAAGTTTTTAATGCTGCAATAAAAAACTTGTGCCTTGTCAAGCTGAGTTGAAGAGAATTTGTTTCCTAAATGATCCACCAGAAGAACAGAGAGCATCTTTACACTGTTGATTAGTATTGGAAAAGTAATTTCAGTTTCAGTTAATGTGGGTCATATGCCATTCTGTCATCCAGTTAAACTACCATTAAATAGGTGTCTTACACCTTGGAAAGACTATTTAGAACACTCAGATATGTTACAGAAAACATTTCTAAAAGCCATTTTTAACTGTAGTGCACTTTAATCGAACCAGGTCAGTCATATCAGGCTGTTAGTATTTAGTCAATCAATAAATTTTCATCTGTTGCATACAATAAGTTGATAAAGTTCTTGCAATGGTGAAGGATTTTTTTTTGTCAAAATGTGGAAAGTTTGTGGAAATGTTTCTGCTTCTACTCAACTTTTCTCTTACATAAAAATCCACACAAAAGTACTTGGATGGAAACCAAGGTTGTGCATATCGGTATATTTTACACTTATGTGTCTGCTTCTGCTGTGTGTGTGTGTGTGTGTGCGTGCATGTGTGTGTGTGTGTGTGTGTGTGTGTGTGGGCGGGTGGTGGACTGGATATGTTCGGAGATGCACTTTGAGCTGATGGAAGCTGACAGCTGCCTTACCATTTTACAGAGTGACGTGGTGGTGGGTGAGAAGGGGCCGGGCAGGAATGTGAAGCGCTCGGCTGATTCTCTCTCTCCCGGGTCCTGGGAGAGTGGCTCTATTTCTATCAGTCTGTCTATCGATCTGTTCATATCTGTTTTTATCTGTTTCCGTGGGTCTCAGCGCCTGCAGTTTTCTATACCACATCAGGTGCATGTTAGACAATCAGACAATCAGGTTTTATTCCAAAATGAAAGGATAAAGTAACATTTGGAAAACATAACCACAACCTCATTGCAGCCTTGCAAAAATCAACAGTATTCCGTAGTGCATTTCCGACTTGAAACTTGTTTTGTAAGACTAGATGTCAAAGTTATCATTTTGGAACAAAATTCCTGATTTTATGAATGAAAGATTCTTCTTGACTTGATCACTGCTTGTATCTGCCTTCACTGAAACTTAGAACTTGTATGTTACTATACTTTTATTTATGTTTCCCTCAGTCCACATTACTATTGGGCTTAATTTAACATTGGTTCATGTATCCTGTTTATATTAGAGTATGGAGTATGATAGTTGTATATATTAGTGGAAAACAGCAGGAGGAATACACCAGTATTAGCCTGCCAGAATATTATTATCATTGGTGCTCTTACTGTTGGTTCTTCCAGTTTCCTGACTCAGTTGATGATATTTTCTTTCTTCATGTATATGGGAATGATTTCTTTTTATTGACACATGGGGCTTATCCCACTTTAATTTCTTATAGATACACTCCTGATTTTGTAAAGTGCCCTGTAGCTGCCCTGTAGAGCCCCCAAAAGTCCCTTCTAGCTCACAGTTTGAACATGATGGGAAGTTCAAATTTGAGCTCTGTTAGATTTCAAGCTAGGGCAGCAACTTTAGATTATTTTAATAATTGAGTCTTGTATGTATTTTTCCAACAATTAAGTAATTGGATAATAAAAAACACAAGTAACAATGAGAGAAAAACACCATCATAAGAACAGAAGCTTCAAGAATGTGGATCAGGTCTTTTCAAATAGCTACAGCATATTTGAGGGTTGGTATGTGGCATTAGCTGAGTACGTATTAGCATGTAGCACTGCTGTTCAACAGGCTATAGCAGCAAGTCCAGTTTAAGAGTAGTATTCCACTGGCTGATATATAGCCTGCAAGAAACTAGCTGTCACTTAGGCTAATGCCTTTGTAGCGCCTAAGCTAGCCAAGAGCCATAGTTAAATACCAGAATGTTACAGCTAGCATGGCAGCACAGCTAGCTCTCTGAATTTGAGAACTTTGATAGTTTTCAGTTTTCACTCCCTATATCTTCTATTTTCTTTTGACCTTTTTCCTTCCATTCTCAACTTTAAGAGTCAGTACACAGTATCTTGGTGTACCAGTGACAGTGTGACAGTTATTAGGACGTTAATGACTTCATCTCTATGTCAGAACATCAGCAGTGAGCTGGGAGGAAATGTATGTCTGAAAGTTTTACAAGTTTATTACTGCATAGTTAGTTAAAGGCACAGTTGAAAATGAACAAAACTAAAATTATACCTGGATGACAGTCATAGTTGAATGTTGAATGTGTGAATTACCACCAAATCTCATCTGTTTCGTGTCACTGTGAGTATCTGATCTGTAGCTGTGGTCAACCAGATGTGAGCTCCCGAAATTCAAAAATGTCACCTTCAAATTTTTAGTCTGTTTTGGCCTGAATCAGGACAGGTTGATACGTGGTACAGACTACTCTCTTATCAAGAAACATAAAAACACAAAATCAACAAATCAGTTAAATCTCTGATGAATGACAACAAAACAGGGCTGTCCAGTTTGTTTAATATGTGAAGGGGCTGTGCTCAAGATAAACAGTATAATACGAGGTCTCTGACTCCTTTTCCACCCTAAAGCTGATAGCATTACCCAAAATACCATGGTGACAAACTACTGCATAAGTAAAGTGAATACTGAAATGTACTGACTTAAAGAGGAGTGTTGAATGTGTCATACACTGTACAGTTACAGTCACTTCCACAGTTGTCTGTGAAATGTACCAGTATACAAAAACATGTCATCCATGTACAGCACAGTACTTGCTGATATTCTGTATTTTATATATAATATACTATATTTTGGAATACACAACACAATTAGGAACAGCTATCTAATATGTTAACAATTTCTGTCCAAGAAAACCAGTCTCTTTTCTCTCCTCTGCTGAGAGCTGATGTTTGCGTTTACTTTTCTGGAGGGCTACAGTCCACTTGATCATTTTAGTCGCAGGTCTACCAGATCGTATGACTTTCTGGCCATTCTGGAAAGTTCAAAACTGAGAGAAAGAAATGTTCTAAACTTAAGTTTTGTGGTACCATTGATTGTATATTTTTGTATTTTGCTGATTATTTAAGCATCACAAAACTACCTGTTTGCATCTTTGATGCAAATACTGCATCAAAGATTTTATTTATTGATGTTGATCTTATGGTTTCTCCTCTGTTCTCATGCAATATATTAGAGGACTTGTCACACAAAGCAGTTATCATCCAGTATTTAAAAAAACTGCCTCTCCTTATCTATCACCAAGTCATAATTACTACAAATGTAGACCCTCCAAATATTAAAGTGACAAAGTCTAATGAAAAAAGTCCTTGGAAGAATGAACTTAAATTGTTTGCTGAGGTATTTTACTTTTACAGCAAATCCACCACTAAACGCAGCGCAATAATGCAGAATATATATTTTTTATTCATATTTTAACATAAAAACCTTAAATTTGCATTTGCAGCTTTTGCTAATAAAATCATTTATTGTGCTTCTAAAATTAGCTGATTGTAACTATTCATCACTAACTGTCTGTTTGTTATTTTACGTATTATTTGATGTATTATTAGCAATGGATTTTGTCAGAAGAGACATTTTACCAGCTGCTCATATGATGATACCTGTTCTGGGTAACAATGACCTCATGATTCATTTCGTTATTCATTATTGTTCAATATTCTGCACGTTACAACAAGAAGCCCAAATTATTACATGTGATGCTTCATTTTATGGGTCTTTAATTTCTGAATAATATCCTAGAAATAAAAATCTAACAAGTTACATGGAAAACTTTTAACTGAATTATAAGGAAATTACGTACACGTAAAAGCAAGTGTTTCATGGGAAAATCTTTTCTTTCTGTTGGAATCATATCTGTATCACAGTCAAGGATTTTTCATTCTGAAGATGAATGCTGTAGATAAATTAGGTGGGGGTTTTTATCGTTCACATTTAGATCTAGATTCAATTTTTGCATGGGTTGGAGAATGTTTGTTCTGTTCAGATTTGGCCAGGCTGAAGGAAAGACCTGGATTATGACTGGCAGGAGAGTGTGCATTATTTTTAGATAACTGCACAACTCTGATGTTCTGTCATCATCATTTTAAATTAATACTCATAGATGGAACTCCATTGCCTGTTTGTTGGAATTGTTGAGTAACCTTTGTTCCAGATCGAGACAGGTTTGTTTTCGGTAGTGTATGCCCTAAAATATGATTAAACAATTTTTTTTTGTTTGTTTGTTTTGTTTTGTTTTTTTTTTTATATTTTATTCAAAGCTGCTCCAGTGTGAATGGTGGTTTCAAAGTGAAGTAAGGCCTTAGAAACCAACCACCACTAACATGCATAGTGACATGTTGAATATATTTGGGTGAAAGGTTGAGACGGGAATATTTGAACTCATAATTAAGTTTACTTTAGGGGAAGTAAATGCATTGTCTTAAATATTGTTTCCACCCCGATTGCTGGATTTAGTGTATCTTATTTTTCTTTTGTTATGAGTGTGGTGCCTTGTTTAGCATGCAGATATCGGCTGGTTTGTGAGTTGTTTTGTTAGATTGGATGTCAAAGTAAAATATTGTATAAAGTGTGTGTATTCAGTCACATCAGTTGTGAATAACTGTTTGGAATGGTTTGTAGAAGTTAAAGGAAAAGTCAGTGTGAAACTTTTTTAGTTTTATCTCATTTGTTTGTGACTTTAGTCCCAACAAGGATGCAGTACAGTGCTTACAGTGCATTTTTAGATGAATAACTTAATGATAAGCTCCATTCCCGTTTGTTTATAGGATCCCACTGGAACTCATCAGAAACACCACTAACAGACATTTTCTTCATTCCATTACTGGCAATGTAGTTCTGTCCACTATTTCCATGGAAATTGCTTCTTATTTCTTCTTAGATAATAATACAGATGACTGATATGTAGTGTATGACCAGGACATTCAGCAGAAAAAAAAGGAAATTGCCAGCCGTAAACTGGATATAGTGACCATAGTGGCAAGCTGGAATGAAGAAATTTCTACCCTCATTGTGTTCATGCAGTAGTTGACTGTAAACCTGCAGTTTGCACACTTGTTATATTTCAATATCCAATAGATAATGGAGCTGGAGTTTTGATGTTCAAAACAAAGTACCAGCAGTGGATACTGTAAGCTGGTATTCACTGTCTTAAAATATGAAAGAACTCAAAATAAAAACTCAAACTGAGTTAGTTAATTTTATTAACAGTCACTTTTTGGTTCTATCAGTTGACCCTGGCCCGCTCAACATTGTTGGTTGTAGTAATTCTTTGCTGCTCTCCAGAGAAATTCTGTGCAAAAAAAAAAAAAAAAAACACAGATTGGCTTGACAGGGACTTGACAAAATTATCTTTTGGAGTTGTAATCTGAATAGAGAGTGAGAGATACATTTTGACATG